>NC_062188.1:17661510-17674010 GCF_912470025.1 Vespa velutina | reverse complement strand
TTCATTTTAATCAGGATCGACTGAAATAGCTGATGAATTAAACGAATAAATGAGTAAGAGAGAAAGAGAGAGAGACAAAAAACAAAAGGAAAAGGTAAAGAGATAGAGATAGAGAAAGAAAGAGAGAGAGAGAGAAAGAGAGAGAACCATGCACAGTCAGAATGTTCAAAAAACTGCCACTCCCCCGACAGGGATTTTCAATTTCGTTCATAAATCCATAATAGAGGACTCGATGTTGGCTTGGTGCTTGGAATAAAAGCGTGTTCTATAAAGGTACACGAAACACGAAGAATTCATCGATCGCGTACATCGACGAAAATCCAACCCGGGCGCATTCCCTTCCTCGATTATATATTCCAAACGCTTATTTCGACCGAAAATGAAAAGGTTTTAAAGTAAAATAAAATAAAAAAAATAAAAATAAATAAATAAATAAATAAATAAAATGAAATAAAAAGAAAAAAGAAATAAAACAAAACAAGAAAAAGAAAAATTGAAATAAAACAGAAAGAACGACAAACGGCGATATATATATATATATATATACACATAGGGAAAGAGAGAGAGAGAGAAAGAGAGAGTAAAAAAAATAAAGTTTTAAGCGTGCACGTTTGTCCCAGGGCAAAGTATAACGTTAAACGACGAGGCATCTCGCATAAATACCTTCGTGAAAGCCTGAATGCCGATAGCAAACAAAAAATCTCTTTCTCTCTCTCTCTCCCTCTCTTTCTGTCTGTCTCTCTCTCTCTCTCTCTCTCTCTCTCTCTTCCTCTCTTTCCGAACGCAACGCCGCTGGCCACCGGCCGCGAACGGTTTATAGTGGAAAATCAATTGGGTTAATTGAGAGGGAGTCGGCGTGCAGAGCTTTTTTTTAATTTCTACCCTCTGCTAACGGCGCAACTCCGATCGTATCCCTGCCCTCCCTTTGCTCACTTCAGCGCACCCCAACCCCTTCCTCCAAACTCAGCCATCCGTCCGTCCATCCGTCCGTCCGTCCGTCCATCCGTCCATCCGTCTATCCATCCGCCCGTCCTTCCGTCCGTCCGTCCGTTCGTCCGTTCGTCCATCCGTTCTCATCCCAGTCCTCGACGAGCCAGTTCCACTCCTCACCCTTCCCTCCACCAACCTTCCTTCCTCCTTCCTTCCTATCCCCTGACGTCCCTTATCCTGCGCATCTCTCCCAAATACACGCTAGGAATGCGGGATTGGATGGGCAACGAGCTGGACATGTTTATCGACATTCTGAAATGCCGTACGGTCGTTTTTGGGCATCCCGCCATCCGAAGCTACGTTTACACAGCAACGATCAATTAGACTAGAATGCGCACACGCGGCTATTATTTTCGAAACAGATAGGACGAAAAATTGAAACACACCGAATCGTGGCTTCGCGCTGCTCGAATTTCTCTCTCTCCCCCCCTCTCTCTCTCTCTCTCTCTCTCTCTTTCTATATTTCTCTTTTTTTATTTCTTTTTTTCGTTCACTTTTCGTCTCCCCTTTTTTCGACAATTTTTTTCCCGTCCCATACAAAGTACGGATTTTCATAGGACGTTACACTACGAGCCACGATTTTGGAATTAAAGGTACCACCAAAGTTACCTTTTACGTGCTCTTTATTTTCTTTCACAAGCAAATTAGCTGTTTAACGTTATGCCATCCTACAATTACCACAGGGAGAACTCGAGAGGGAGAGAGAGAAAGAGAGAGAGAAAGAGAGAGAGAGAGAGAGAGAGAGAGAGAAAGAGAGAGAGAGAGAAAAAGAGAAAAAAGGAATAGTATGTACTTGTATTAACGAAAAGAATTTAAATAAATCACGCGAGCTGATTTCCTTTTTTTCTTTTCTCTTTTCTTCTTTTTTTTTCTTTTTCGTCGAATTCGCTATGTCGTCTAAAAAATTCCTTTTGCGGTAGACGGATCTCGGGAGTTGAGGAAACTTCAAATATAAAGAGAGAAAGAGAGAAAGAGAAAGATGTATATATATATATACATACATACATACATATATATATATATATATATATATATATATATATATATAGAGAGAGAGAGAGAGAGAGAGAGAGAGAAAGAGAGATAGAGAGAAAGGTCTTCAACGTTGTAGTAACGAAATGGTCGAAATAGTGGTAGAGGGTTGGTTACTCGGCTCTTTCCCGAAACGCGGCAAGCAGAAAATTACGTCCGTCGCGCGCTTTGGACGTTGCCCCCACCTCTTCTTCACTCCTTCCTCTTTCGTGGTGTTGCTGACTCTTCTCTCTCGAATAATGTTCAAGGTATGCGTAAGTGCGGCCAAAGAGAAAGAGAGAGAGAGAGAGAGAGAGAGAGAGAGCTTCCCCGTACCTCGCGACGCTTTCATCCTAAAATGTAGTGTTTGAGAACTTCCAAAAGCGTTTTCCCACGAATCACTAATTAGAATCGAAAGGAGTGAGAATGGGATACAGAGGGAAGAGACTGAGGAGTGTATATGTTTCTCTCCTCGTATCCATTTGTCATTCATTCGTTAATTAACGTTTCGAACGTTTAATGCGACTAGGACTAACAACGGACGGCAATAATGTGAACGAGCTCTTGAAAGTCGATCAAATTAATTTCCGAAAGTATTTCCTTTATTCCATTGACGTCCAATCGAGAATATATTATATGATAATTATTTTCGTTTCGATTGTGCGATAAAAAAAAAAAAAAAAAAAAGAAAAAAAAAAAAAAAAAAATAAAGAAAAGAAGAAGTAAAGGAAATAATGGAGAAAGAAAATAAAGAAAAGAAAAAAACAAAAAACAAAAAATAAAGAATAAGGAAAGAAGAAACAGTGATCGATTTGAAACAATAATTTTCATTTTCCCAAATGATCCTTTCGTTTTTGCTTGTTTTTCTTTTTATAAATAAATAATACATATATATATATATATATCTCCATTGAAACAGAAACATTACCATATATATTCCATTGAAACAGAAACAAATAATATTGTTTTACAGTAAGCTTTTCCTTTTCATCCCTTTTATTATCGGCGTAATACGCTTTCTCCATTCCTCCATTTTCCCCTCGTTCTGTGTTACACACCTCCCACCCTACTCTATATCTCCGCGTCGAACGGAAGCACGGAATGAATCGTACTTTGATTTATTAACAGGGATGATAGGAGGGAGCCAGAGAGACAGAGAGAGACAGAGAGAGAGAAAGAGAGAGAGAGAGAGAGAGAGAAAGAGGGTGAAGAGAGTGGACGCAGAAACGTGGGCTTCGCGAGAGCGGGCACGATTGTTCGCGAATCGCTTTAATAATTTAGCTGTTGATTAAACGCGCCCGGGGTTCATTTTTACGCGTGATTTATTCCACTGTAAAGCTCTCGACGTCCTTCGTTTTCGAACGAATGGACGTTCCTCGGATTTCTCAATATCGCTTATCGCTCTTTCTCTCGTAAATTCTCACCCTATCCATTTCTCTTTCTCTCTCTCTCTCTGTCTGTCTCTCTCTCTCTCTTTCTCTTTATATATATCCTTTCCTTTTTATCCTTTTCTTTCTCTCGCGTAAGAGGCGACGCAATTACGCGTGTTTTTCTTCCTTTCGCTCGAGATAATATTGTCTCCGGACCCTTAAAATACACGGCGAGCCAGCCCGTTATGCGAAAGTTCCTTCCTTCGAGCTACAAGGGAAAAGAGGTTCCCGTTACTCTTCCTCCCACCCACTCTTTCTCTCTGTCTCACTTTCTCTCTTCTTCTTCTTCTTCTTCTTCTTCCTTTTCTTCTTTCTCTTTTCCTTTTCCTTCATTCTTTTTTCTTCTTCTACTTTTTCTTCTACTTCTACTTCGTCTTCGTCGACTCCTCTCTACCGTTTTCCCTATTTCCTTCTATTTTTATTTATTTTTCCTTGAACGAACCGCGAGAAAACGTACGGAAGCATCGAACCGCTTTTATCCCTCCACAAAATTAAGGAAGTTGCGCGCGGCTCACGCGAAATTCGACGAATACCATGGTCTCGCGTGTAATATATACGTGGGTGGACGAGAAACGAAACGAAACGAAACAAACAAAAAATAAAAATAAAAAAGAAATTAAAAAAGTAAAATAAATAAAGGAAAAAAAAAAAAAAAAAAAGAAAGGAAAAGAGAGAACGGAGAGTTCACAGTAACAACAAGAATGAATTAAAAGGGGAAAATAAATAAAAAAGGAAAAAAAAAGTAAATAAAAATAAATAAATAAATAAACAAACAAATCGATGACCGAACGAATAAAGAAAAATTGAAGAAAGGGGAGGAAATAAAAAAATTAGAAAAAAAAAAAAGAAAAAAAGAAAACAAAAAGAGAGAGAGAGAGAAAAGAACAAAACAAACAAATACAATAGAAAAAAAAAGGACCATAAGATCTATCCATTATATTAATAGCGTATTATTAAAGGATTAATGGTGGGTGGGTGGTGGTGGTAGTGGGGGGGGGGAGAACTTATTGGTTTCAAAGGAGGGGGCAAAAACGGGTTCATAAAAAATAAACGGGGTAAAAAGGTCAATAATAGACATTTCAGCCACTATATATATAAATATATATATAAATATATATTTATATACATATATATATATATATAAATATGTTTGTTTTTACGTATGTACGTGGATAGATAAATAAGTTTCAATATAACACTCACCACTTTGAGTTTCGCCTGGATCTCACGAAGTTTTCTCCTCGCTAGGACCTGTATGTGCGAGGAGACCTGCTTTCGTGTTCTCGTCTTACCGGTCCTTAATTTGATATAACGGGCGATCAGCTCGTTCCGACCTGCAACAGAAAAGAAGAAGGAACGTGTTACATACATATTGATCACGTCTATAGGTATATATATATATATATATATATATATACTCGATCGTATATTCACAATCGATTAACCACGTCGATCTTTCTCAACTTTTACATTCGAAGATGTGTAGATTGTTGCGAACAAAAAAAATGAAACGTGGACAATACATATTTCGTTGGAAAATAAAATGATGATGATGATGATGATGATGATGATGATGATAATGACGATGATGATAATGATGATGATGATAATGATGATGATGTCTTTTCTATCCTTCGATTTCTTTTTACGTATATGTATATTCTTTTTTATGTTTTTTTTTCATGCTTCACCATGAACTATTTTTGAACCCTATTAAGATAGATACTTTCTATTCTAATATATGTGTGTGCGTACTCATATATATATATATATATATATATATATATATATATATATAAGATAATTATAACTCGAATATAAACGGTCCGACAGATGGTCTGCGCATCTTAGCTTAAGGGTCAAGGAGCCAATCGAGATTTTACGTGAGTTTCAACAGAACCCTTTCCATTCGCATCGGGGTCTGCTTTAACTCTTCGTTCTCGATCTCAGATAGTCTCACGTTCGTCTTTCCGTTACGTTGAAGAACTTCTATCGTCGCGATAAATTGGATCTAACTCGGAGTAATATCCAGATGACCGTGCGAAAACAAACGAGGAGAAGAATGAAAGAGAAAGACAGAGACAGAGCGAAAGAGAAAGATAGAATGAGAGAGAGAGAGAGAGAGAGAGAGAGAGAGAAAGAAAGAGAGAGTAAGAGATTAGATTCCTTAGAAACTTTGAAATTTTCTTTCTCTTATTCATAACGATGGAAAACAGAGAGAGAATAGTATTTGAATTATTTGAATAATACATTTCTAATTTTGTTTTATTAATCCATATCGTTGCAACACCTCTTCTAAACATTAACTTTTTATCGTACAATTTCGTTTCGCGGATAAAATCGTAATCGCAAAACTTTGCAACCATCTCGAAGAAGGAAGAAAAAAAAAAAATAACACGATTCGATTTCTAGGAAAAGGAATTGCATTTGCATACATGGAACATGTCTCGCGTGAGTCCTGTAATAAACGCGTAATGCCTTAGGAAAAAGAAAAAAAAAAAAAAAAAAAAAAAACGGGAAGAGGACGAAAAAAAGGTGAAAAAAGAAAAGAAAAGAAAAAAAAAAAATAAAAAGAAGTAAAAAAGAGAGAAAAAGTAGAAAAAAAAAGGAGCAGAAGGAAAACGATGTTAGATCGTGCATGCAAAAGAGCACCCAACGTAAAAAGTACCTGCAGAGGAAGGTTGAAAAGAGAAGGAGATAGAGATAGAGATAGAGATAGAGAGAGAAAAAGAGAGAAAGAAAGAGAAAGAGAGAAAGAGAGAGAGAGAGAGAGAGAGAGAGACACGCTTTTAATCGGCGTAGTTGGGTAAACACGAAATACTCGGCCGACAACGAGCACGGATTTAAAGAGCATACACAAGAGAGGGTAGAGGGGTTGGTTGGCAAAGGCTAAAGGGGTGAGAGAAACAGAGAAAGAGAGAGAGAGAAAGAGAAGAGAGAGGGGAGAGAAAGACAGGACAGAGAGAGAGAGAGAAAGGTACACGTACACTCAAATTAATTCGAGCACTGCATTCGAGTTTTCAGTGGGTCGCGAAACGCATGGTAGAACATGCCCGATGCTGTCCGTTTGTTCCACTCGTAGCTACGATTATAAATGAAGAGAAATAAAACATGGCTCACCGCGATTAAATGCGAGAGAGCTCGCACGAGACCAGAACGAGAATGAGGATATTAACGTTGGTGAACGCGCACGATTGTTCCACGGGCGAATAGAAACGATGGAACTATGAAAGTTAAGAGATCATCGAGTAGGGAATCTTTATAAAGAAGAATGGCCCATTATGAAAATAATTTATATTATCCGTAGATTTACGAAATAAAATAATCATTATTCTTTTTTGTTCTTAATGATAATCAAACGATTAAGAATTTTTATAAATTTGGAGATACGACGAAAAAAAAAAAGAAGGAATATATATATATATATATATATATCGTTAAATTATAGTTAATCGATTGAAAAATTATTCTCTCAATCGTTGTTCTTAAATATAATCGATCGATTATAATCAGTGTTTATGATATATATATGTAATATTATTAGAGGATGAGTAAAAAAAATTAAAAGGAACATTATTTCTTAATTAATCGATTTTAATTGTTCTCAAAGAAAATAATTTTCAAACTAAGAGACAAATAAGAAAACGACGGATGATCGGAGAAATCTAAGATTTCGTGGAATCCCGATATAAGGGTTACTATGAGAGATTCAATGATAATAACGTGGAAAAGAGGTTTAGATGGCGTTACCAGAAGAGAAAGGTGGTTGGTGTGCAAGGGGTCGAAGAGAAGCCGAAGCATCGGGAGGAAAATATTCGAGATTCCAGGCGAACCGCGTGATGACTCAATTTTGCAAAGACCTTTAAATGGCTCGCTATGAACCGCGCGCCATTGCTGAGCGCGCGTTCCTTCTCTGTTTTTGAAGGCCGAACATTCTTCGATGGAGCTCGGTTACGATAGTTCGAAATAGCTTGGATACAATACTGGATACAAAGGACTCTTTTACGTTACCTCTCTTTCGTATTTTCTCTTTATATCTCGAAAAATTCAACAAATTTAAATAGGTCAACTCAACACACATTGCTCGACAAATTCTTTCTCATTCTACTTTTTTTTTTTTTTTCTTTCCTTTTTAATTTCTTCTTTCATTCTTTCTTTCCTTTCATTTTTCTCAAAGACAATTATATTTAAATTAAATCGAAAGATATTAATTTAATTTAATTTAATTTAATTTAATTGTACGGAAATACATTTGAATCGTTTCGTTGTACATTAAAATTGAAGATCGATCGATCGATGGTGATATATGCAGATAATATGTATAGAGATCGATCAACGTCGTTGAAGATCTACATAGTATATCTTCGTAGATTACTTCTGTGTATCTACGTATGCGTACTACCAACGATGATCGGATAGGGACCTCTGAATGTGCACGATGCGACGCGACGAGCAATCAACGTAAATCACTTGCCTGATGCTCAATTTAACAAGAAGGGCCATTATGATCGTGGACTCGAAGTAACGAGCACTGGGCACGGTCTTTCCCTTGCTCTCTGTCTGTCTCTCTGTCTCTCTCTCTCTCTCTCTCTCTCTCTCTCTCTCTCTCTCTCTCTCTCTCTCTGTTTCCTCTTTCTATTGTTCCCTTCAGTAACGAAAGATACAAATAATATATGCAAGAATAAGACATTGACCGTAGTAAGTAAGTAACTACATTTCGTTATCCTACAAATTAAATCAAGAATTACTAAGAATTTTCATTGAAATAATTTCTCAATGAAATTCGACTGTTTAATTCGACGATATCGTTTGAATTAAAACGATATCGTCCAAAATCATGACAAATATTATTTTTCATAATTTGATAATTGACACTATCAGATGACCTTGACGATTATATTGCTTACGTTGACACAAACAGAAGGGTCTCGCTTTTGACATATCGAGAACGCGGAATTGTGCGCGAATGGTCCTTCTGAATACATCGGGACCTCACCGCGAAGCATCGCCACTAATGGATGGTTCACAAACAGTGCCTCATCCCGGTCCTCCAGGTCTCGAAGTGCGTTTAAGCTCGTTTAGTCAATTAGCAAATATACGGTCGAGCGGTTAGGTTCGAGTTAAGGGATGACCACTCGAAAAGCGGGCCTAAAGCTTTCCCTCCCTACCTCTTCTCCCTCTCTCTCTCTCTCTCTCTCTCTCTTGCTATCCTGCCTGTTACTATTCGCTCGGGAAGACACTTCAAAGACCTATCAAATCCTACCACTTGAGATCTATTTCGGATCGATTTAACCATCTACTTGATTTACCTTCGTTTCTCTTATCCTCCCTTTCTATATATATATATATATATATATATATATATATATATATATATATATATATATATTATGTGCGTATGTTCGTTTAATTATAAATAATACAAATAAATTTTGTTAAAAAGATCAGATCCGTTTTATCGCAGTAATACCCTCGTCATTGACAAAAGACTTATAGCTCTCTAGTATAAAGAGAATTTGTTAGAACGGATCTGAAAGAAAACGAGAGGAGTCTTTTCTTTTCTCTTCTTTTCTTTCTTTTTTCTTTTTTTTTCTTTTTTCTTTTTTTTTTTTTTTCCCTCCATTCTTTTCTTTTCTTTCGATTAGGGCGGACGTAAAACGACGTGACTTTCAGCCGTGAAAAGAGGATAGAAGTCGATAAGTGTCCTTGCGCCGGAAGGAGCATCTTCGAATCTTGACACGCTTAGCCCTCCTCCGAAAAGTATCCCCTCTCCTTTACTACACCCCTAACCTTCTTCACCCTTCTCTCTCTCTCTCTCTCTCTCTCTCTCTCTCTCTCTCTCTTTCTTTCAGTTTCCAAAGTAACATCAGGCAGCGAACCCTCGCTCCTCCTTCTACTCTTTCTCTTCCTTCTCCTTCTCTTCCTCCTCCTCCTCCTCCTCCTCCTCTTCTTCTTCTTCTTCTTCTTCTTATCGTCCCAGGGCGCCATTCCATCCATCTTCCTTTCTTTCCATTTTCTTCTCTGCTACGCTACTAGGTAGGTAGATATGTACCTACCAGTACCCACCATCACCAACACCATCAACACCGACGCTACTACTACTACTACTATTACTACTACTACTATTACTATTACTACTACTACTACCACTAACACAAAACGTAGACCAGAAGCAGTAACGTCATAGTAGCAGTAGTACTAGTCGTCGTCGTTGTCGTTGTCGTCGTCGTCGTCGTCGTCGTCGTCGTCGACGTCGTCGTCGTCGTCGTCGTCGTCGTCGTCGTAGTCGTAGTCGGCGTCGTATCGTCGCTGACATTCGTACCAACACGAACGCGATCGTGCGACCGTGGGCACACCATATCATATCCTCCGCCAAGCTCTACCCACCCTTTGCCCTTCTCTACCCTCCCGCAGACGGTCCCTTTCCGGGATCCCGGCCGTCCCACCTCCTCTCTCCGTTCGCCTCGTGCTCCGTTCACTAATTGCACATTCTTCGCATAGTTTCGCCACCCTCTGAGCCACCCTACCACCTCCACCATCTCCTCCTATTCCTCCCCCAAACCCCATACTCCTACCATCCCTCCGACCCCCTTCCTACGAACGAAGGGAGAAGGGAGAGAACGAAAAGGGGCATTGCAAGCCCTCGACACGCAACCCTCATTCTCTCTCTTTCTCTCTCTCTCTCTTTCTCTCCCTCTCTATTTCTCTCTTACTTCAACCGACTACACCGACAAACTATCTCTACCGTTCTCTTCTCTCTTCTCTCTCTTTTTCTACTACCTTCTCCTCTATCTTCCCTCTCTGTCTCCCGACACACGACCAACTCGCTCGCAGTTATAGGTATCTACACATACACTTTAGCACTTTCACGTTTCTCTCGTCTTTCACGTCCCTTGCTAGAACCTTCTCCTAACGCGTAACTCTGTCCTCTTCCCTATCCTCCCAACCACCCACCCACCCACCCTTTTCTCCTTCTTTTCTTCTTTCCTGCTCTCTCGCTTACCGGTTTACTTCTTTTACTCGTACTCATCGTCACCGACATCCTCCGATCGTTCTCCTTCTTTTTCTTTTTCCCTCTCTTCCTCCTCCTACACCTTCTATTACGCGAAAGGTACAGACGAGAAAGTCTTCTATTCGTTTTAAAACGACCTATGTACTCGTAAAGGCGAACACGAATAGTGAGTTTGATCATAAGGGAGAATACGTTTCTCTATCTTCTTTGAAATATTCAAAATTGGGCCAAATTATGTCTATCTGTCTCTCTCTCTCTCTCTTTCTTTCTCTCTCTTTCTCTCTTTTTCTTTCTGCATATGCATAGATATGTCGGCTCTGAGTTCAACTCCTCCGTATATCTATGAAGAAAAATTCGAGAAAATATGCTCTTCAATTGTTCCTTACGATGATCCCTCCTCTATGACTTATCAGTAATAAAATAATATAGTTTTGGAATTTTTCAAAGTGTTTTCGAGAAAAAAAAAAGAAAAGAAAAGAAAAAGAAAAAGAAAAAAAGAAAGAAAGAAAACAAAAGAAAAGAATAAAGAAAAAACTTTCGAAGAGAACTTATTATTTTTCAAGATGAAAAATAAATTCTAACAATTTCTATGACAATATCGTAAATGTCTTTCAATATCGCAAAGGCGAATCGGGTACATCGAAATATAACTATGTACATATGTATCTATGTACGTGTGTACATCTCTATATGTGCGTGTGTATATATATATATATATACATATATACATATATATACCGATCGATCCCATTTCCCGAATAGAAAAATCATTCGTCTTTCGGAAATGGTTTGGGCTCGCAAATCGGCTCCCTTTACGATCTACCATTTCGTCGATCTTGCTCTCGTTTCAGACTAGACGTCGACGAGAACGATAAAGACGACGGTACTCGTATAAACGTCGTTGCACATACATTTAAAGTTTATTAAAATGGTTAAGAAACAATGAAATAAAGGAAAGAGAGATCGTGACGATCGGATTTGTCATATTTCTTTCGCAAAACAATATTTATTCATTCTTCCAATAAAATTCAATTGTATTATTATATATTCCGGTCGATCAATAAACAACAAAAGTATTGTCGGAAAACATAGTATTTTATACATAAATAAATAACGTAGTATATCATAAAATATTATTGTTATATATATACCGATCGCGTTTACTAGTATAGGATATTGATAGATAAATAATGTCCCAATTCTTTTTTCTCTTTTTTTTTTTTTTTATTATTATTTTAGATGTAAATAAATAAAAAAAAAAAAAAAAAGACACCATAATATACTTATGAAATGGTATTGTATTGAATTGCATTTTATTACGTGAATTAATATAATATTGCCAATTAGATTGATGATTAATTTTCAACAAATGAAAAGTCTTCGATTAAAAGAGAGAAAAAAAGAAAAGATGAAAGAAGAGAAAAAGAAAAAAAAATATTATTGAATACAGTCATGTTTATTTACATACCTATATAAAAGAATCTTGAAAATTTCCACGTTATTTATTGATCAATTTAATATTATCCATGTGAAGCTGTGCAATAGTGTGGGTAGATATTTTTCCCTCCTCCCCAAAAAAGAACAAAAAAAAAAAAGAAAATAAAAAAAAAAAAAGAAAAATAGAAATAAATAAACAAGAAGAAAGAAGAAAGGAACAAAGAAAAAAGAAAAGAAGAAGAAGAAGAAGAAGAAGAAGAAGAAGAAAGAAGATAAAGAAGAAAAAAAAAGGCAAAAAGTTATCCGTCCGAAGCATTGAACAAAATTTCTATTAGAATCTCCTTCGATTGATATTATCGTAATGGTAACGATCTCCTTAACCTTTTCGAACCTTTCAGGCACAACATTTGTAAGCGTTAGCAATCGTAAAATCCTTCGTATCATTCGAAAAGTATCTATCGATGAGAGATCGTTCGTATATAGAAGGGGGTATGAAAGAGAGAGAGAAAGAGCGAGAGAGAGAGAGAGAGAGAGAGAGAGAGAGAGAGAGAAAGAGAGAGAGAGAGAGGAGAAAGTAGGCTCGTAAAAGGCGCTCATAAAACGAAAAGGGATTAAAGCGG
>NC_062188.1:17641510-17654010 GCF_912470025.1 Vespa velutina | reverse complement strand
TGTGTGTGTGTGTGTATCTATATAAGGTACTTTATAAATTAACCGTAATCACTCTTTTAAGATGAACACATAGACATTTGTTTCATTTTATATGGTTAATTTTTATATCATAAACGAACGAATTCAAAGAATTTCTAATTAAATTTATAGATAGAAAGAAATAAACATCTATTTTATATATATATATATATTTATTTATTATATAAAAAGTCAATTGAATGCGACGAAACAGGAAATTAGAGAAAAGTGAGAGAAATAGAGAAATAGAGAAAGAGAGAGAGAGAGAGAGAGAGAGAGAGAAATAAAGAATATTCACAAAAAACAATATTTATAGACTTCGTTCCAGAACATTGATTCAAGATAGAAGAAAACCATCTCGCATAACGGCGGAGCAAAGAGCGTACATACATACGCTATAGTCTTCTTTCTATTTCAATAGACATACAGGCAAAAAGTTAAAGGGTTTCTACTTCTTTATTTCTTTCGAGTCTTTTTTTTTTCCTTTCGTGTTTCTTTCTTTTTTTCTTTTTTTCTTTATTTTTTTTTTTTTTCTTTCTTTTTTCGTTTATTTTTTTGTTTGTTTGTTTCGAACATTCGAGCCAACGTCGATAGACGAGAAAATAGCCGTGGCTTCTTTAAGCTTCATCGAAATATAATATAGGAATTTGGAGTTTCGTTAAAAAAGAAAAAGATAGAAAATAAATATAAACAGTAGATAAATATGAAGAAGGATAGATAAAAGAATATATTCGTGGAAAATGAAATGAAAGATTTCGTCGATTTCGGCTCTTAGAGTGACGTATCGTATTGTCATAATCGTAAACGTCATTTATGATTCAGTCTCGATGAAAGCAACACGTTGATATAATATTAATAATATAAAAAATTTTAAAAAGATGGAAGATAGATAGATAGAGGGAGAGAGAGAGAGAGAGAGAGAGAGAGAGAGAGAGAAAGAGGAGGGGAATAAAGGATAAAGCAAAGGACGTTTTTCGCTATCGAAAGGAATCCGTAGTCAAAGTGAAAAAGGATATTAAGAAATACCTGTCACTGATGGTTGCTTCGCTTCGACCGATCTCATTCGAGTTATAATTAAATTTAAAGCAATCTCGACTTTTCTCTTGACTTATCCCCTTCTCATTGTTCTTTTTCTTCTCTC
Organism: Vespa velutina; assembly: GCF_912470025.1. Taxonomy (NCBI): domain Eukaryota; kingdom Metazoa; phylum Arthropoda; class Insecta; order Hymenoptera; family Vespidae; genus Vespa; species Vespa velutina. The sequence goes on along the minus strand of NC_062188.1, from coordinate 17,652,851 downwards.
TCTTTCTCTCTCTTTTTCTCTGTCTGTCTGTCTGTCTTCTTCTATCTACCGTTAAACGCATTTCCTGTCTTTACAGAAGGAAACGTTCGCCTAGCGAAGAAATCTCTGGCGTGGGCGATTGTATACGGTTGATAGAAGAGAAGAAAGTAGACGACGAGGATGAGTAGGAGGTAAGGAAGAAGAAGGAAAAGAAGATGAATATAGTGAAGGAAAAAGAGAAGAAAAAGAAGAAGAAGAAGAAGAAAGGAGAAGGGGAAAAGAAGTGAAATAGAGAGAAGAAGGGAGGACGCTCGAAAGAGGTAAATTGCCTCGGGATATTTAATCCCATGGAAAGGTCCAGGGGTATCCTTTATTGGCTTGGCGAACGAGCAATGGGCGAGATAAGTTTCCCCGTAGGATCGATGGCCAATCACGTTAAGCGATTTTCGCGCCTCGTTATCCTTTGTTTCCTTCTGCCGCATGAACGGATAGACGAACGAATGAACGAATGAACGAACGAACGAACGGGCCGACCGACCGACGGACGGACGGACGGACGGACGGACGGACGGACGGACGGATGAATGGATGGCCGACATCATCCTCCTCTTTCTACTCTCCTTTTATCTTCTTCTTTTCGTTCTAAATCGATTTTATATTTGCACCTCTTTTCGAGTATCGATGTCGCCGCGACATTTTTCTCTTTTTAGGAGGAAATAAAGATGGACAAACAAAAAATATACAAAAAATCTTTTTTTCTAAGTATCGAAATATTTCTGATCTAAAAGAGATATAAAGAGAAAGAGAAGAAAAAAGAATAGAAAATCTCCGTATATTATAATTCTTCCCTATAAAATAATTTATAATGATAGTTCCAAGAAATAATAATATAATACGATGTATTATATTTATCCTTAATTTAAATTTCAAACTTCCAATTATGTGAGACAATAATTTCAAAATATTTGCTCTCGACTTTCATTCTTTGTCTGTTTGTTTTTTCTTCTTCGTAATACATTCTTAAAAGAATAATCAAATTTAACGAGATATCCTTGAGAGATATGAAAGATCGTACGCGCGTAGGATCTTTTTATAAATGTCTTTACGATAAATAACGACGGATTGTTAGTGTACCTGTCTACCTACCTACCTACGTACATATCTACCTACCTACCTACCTACCTATCTATTTATCTATCTATCTATCTATCTATCTATCTATCTATCTATCTATCACGAAATATGATTACCATTTCGTTCGGAAGAAATGTGTATGCACACAACAGGAGTACCTTGTCGATGGACGCTATCATGAATCATCGAGCGAAACTTCTCCTCCCTCTTCTTCTCCTTTCACTCCTATTTTCTAGCAAAACTAATTTTACTATAATTCACGGTACAGAGAAGCAAGAAAAAGAGAGATAGCGAGACAGAGAGAAAAAGAGAGAAAGAAAGGGAAACCTGGTGAGAAATGTAAACAACACCGTGCTAATCCTCCCTCCCTCCCTCTCCTCTTCCTCCTCCTCCTCCTTCTCCTTCCCTCTCCATTTCGTCGTTGTCGTTGCACCGTTCTTCCTGTTTCATCCGTAGAAATTGAAGAGAAAGAGAGAGAGAGAGAGAGAGAGAGAGAGAGGAGTATAGGAGTGAATATAGGATGAAGACGGGTCAGAGATAGATAGATAGATAGATAGATATAAACAGATAAAGGGAAAAAGAGAGAGAGAGAGAGAGAGAGAGATCCGAATTAAGGTTCGTTTTCACAGAACGCCGCGGGCCACGATTGAATTGCCACCCGCTGGCTTTTCGCGCGTAGTGCTTTCGGAAATTAAGCGATATTGTGCCTTAACGAATGGGATTCAAGCGGTTCTCGTTTATTCACTGGTAGACGACGAAGTTAAAACCGTGACTGTAGCAATAGCTTCCGAAGAAAGAAAGAATAAAAAAAAACAAAACAAAACAAAAACAAAAAAAAACGTCGAGAAAGTCTACGATATACTTCAGGACGGCGATGACGGCGACGACAATTCGTTATGGTATATCTTGGGAGGAATTAAATTCGATAAGTATATGAATCGGAAAGAACGGGATTTGTTGTAATAAGCAAAAAAAGAAAAAGGAATAAAACACAAAAAAATAATAAACAAAAACAACAACAACAACAACAAGAGAATGTCTTCTTTTCGCCGATTACGAGAAAAATTGAAAGAGTGAGTGGATGGGATGTCAGGTACAGGGATGAGGGCCGAGAGGTGCGTGGGATGGTTGTTCACGATGATATCGAAAAGGCACGTCGTGATTTTTCTAAATTTAATAAAGACTACGTGGAGTTACCAAGAAAGAATAGAGAGAAGAGAAAAAGAAGGACAAAGTAAAGCAGAGAAATAGAGATAGAGATAGATATAGACAAAGAGAGAGAGAGAGAGAGAGAGAGAGAGGGAGGGAGGGAGCGAGGGAAAGGACGAGGAGGAGTTGCGAGACACAAGCGTTATTGCCTCGGTGGTGGAGTTCATGGCGGTTAATGGTGGTGGTGGTTTATGGTGGTTGCCCACCACGGTGCTGCTGGTGGTCGTACCAAGCAATATCCGCTCGGTCACGTAGACTGACCTCAGCATCGAGCAATAACGATGTCCAGGTCGGAACGTCTCCGACGCGTCGCCTACGTGAAACGAAGAGATATCCTTCGATAGGAAGGACAAACCCCATACACGCGATAGACCACGACGAATAGGACGACGACGACGAAGACGACGACATTCTTTTTCCCATCGACGGCTTATTATTTTCTTTTTATCATTATTAAAGATAGACGAAGCGTTTATCAATGATATGAATTTCTTTCGCGATTGTTTTTTTTTTCTTTTTCTTTAATTTCTTTGCCTCCTTCCCATCCTGTAAAATTTAATCACCTACCACCTATGTAACCTTGAGCTTCGATATTTAAAAAGTTTTAAACGAGAGAACAAAAGTTTTCTTTATTTTTACTTTCATTTCCATTAAATTCATATAATACGTTTGTTGTTATTAATTTTCGTTTCTTTTTCTTATTCTTTTTCTTGTTTTTTTTTAATATAATTTTCTCCTTACACGTTCCATCGAACAAAGATCATGTTCTACGCTATTAAAATCATAACCCTTTTGTTTGCTCCTTCTACGTATCTATCTACATCCTGTAAGGTTTAAATATGCACCACGCATAGTGTACGTTAATCTTATCGACTTACCGTACATCTTCCCTTCGTCGGAAAGGATAATTTTGCGTCGGCCGCATGGCGGATATATGGTGAGAGCTTCCTGGAAGCTTTGCTCGATATCCGGCGACCATACTCCCTCCGCGTCCGCCGCCGACAGATCCTTTTCGTCCTGAAACAAGAAAGTGTGATCGAATATGAGAGTACGAATTTAACTTTATCGTGTTATAAACATGAGAATTCGATTGGGAAATGTATATATATATATATATAAATATTTATATACATAAATATATATAAAGGTCGAAAGGTAAAAAATTTCTTTCCCTTCTTTTTTCCGATGTAAATATTCTTATTCAAATAGGAATTTTTCATTTTATTTATGAGAAAGAAAAAGAAGCGAGAGAATTAATTAATAAGAAGAAATAAAGGAACAAAAGAGAAGGGGGGAAAAAAAAAAGAAAAGAAAAAAGGAAGAAAACGATAAAAAGGGAAAAAGAAGTAACAAATTGAATATTCTACACCCGTTATACGTAAGAAAAATACGAATTCTCGCGTTCGTCCAATCAGAGGAGTTCTTTCGAAACAAAGAAGAGTCCCTCGAAGATTTTCTCGAGGCAAAAGCACGCATGGAACGCGAGCTGGTAGGTGGACGCCGACGATTTTGCTTCCTGCGATTCGAGAAATTCTCGCGAATCCACTTTTATTTCCGGCCGTTCGCGTATAGCCCTTTCTATTTGATATGTGTGTGTGTGTGTGTGTGTGTGTGTGTGTTAGTGTATGTACGCACGAGAGGCTATCTAAGTGGACGAAGAAAACGAGACTCGGAATTTCAAAGAAACGAAGACCTCCTCTTGTGTGCCTTACGAAGAGGAACTTACCGATTATCTTCGAGTATATCTGTCTACTAAAAAAAATAAAATAAAAAAAAAAAAAAAAGAATAAAAAAAAAATAAAATAAAATAAAATAAAATAAAAGAAAACCGGCACGAATACCCAAGAGACTTTTGCTCATTTCTTCATCTTCGAAGAGAAATCGATAGATGTTTATTTTACGAACAAGATATATCATTAAATAAAGATTGAATATATATCGAAAATTTTTATTATATATATATATATATATATAAATTGAAAATACACGATGGTATAAAAGTTTTTAGATCATTTTTTTTTTTTTTTTAATCAATTACCTACTTTTTCTCCCACCTTTTTTTTTTATTTATTTAGATCATAAGAAAAGTTCCTAGGCTTCGACATTGAAAAACAAAAATTATTATTAACATAGTAATTTTAAATAATATATAATAAATAAATAATTACTTTATTATTATTAAAAAAAACAAAAAAAAACAAAAAAAAACAAAAAAAAACATAAACAAAAAAAAAAAAAAATAATTAATATCGCTTGAAAACTATCGTGTTTGGCTTAATAAAATTTTTTATTTGCAAAAAATTGTTAAAATTATGCGAAAAAAAGATAAAAAAAAAAAAGAAAATGGATCATTTTCAGCAATCGTTTTTTTCTTTCTTTCTTTTTTTTTTGTTTTTTTTTTTTTTTTTTTAACAACCACAACATTTTTTTCTTCAGATATCTCAATTATATATCGCGATACTCTATACGTACGTAAGTTCTTGCGTAATTCACGTTGACATATGACGTATTCTATATGTTCTACGATTGAAATAAAAAGTTTTAGAATCTAAACAATGCCGTAGGAATATTTTAATAACGAAAGCAAAAAAAAAAAAAAAAAAGAAAAAAATTCACGATAAATACGTTTATTATACTCACATCGCTAATTTCGCCAACGTCGAGGTTCTTCGTATCCGAGCCGGAGCCGTTGGCGTCGGGCGGCGGCCCGGAACTCGCGGGAGTCCACGGCGCGGAAATGGTGTCGGCTGCAGCCACCGCACTGCCTGTAAAAACGAGAAAAAAAGAACAGATAAAAAATTAGAAAAACACACAATTAAAAGGAAAAAAGAAAACAAAAAAAAAAAAGATAAAAAAGAAACAGAAAAAAAATTAATAATAATAATAATAATAATAATAATAATAATAATAATAATAATAATAATAATAATAATAATAATAATAATAATAATACCCTTCATTCGTTATCTCGTTCGAGATTTATATATCGTACTAATCGTTCATTTCAATCCCACATTCGTACATACATACATACACATACATACATACATATGTATATTTGATTGAACGTAAATAAATGAATAATTACAATTAAAAAAAAAAAAGAAGAAGAAAGGAAAAAGAAAATAGCAAAGAAAAAAAAAGAGAGAGAGAGAGAGAGAAAAAAAGGAGAATTGATCAACCCCCAAGCGTCCCTTTCCCAGTAATATATTAACGAACAATAAAAATCACTAGAAGGAATTAACTAGACGAGATCGGATCGAGGAGAATGCGTTAAAAGCTTCATAAATTCGTTCACTGTTATATCATCGATGTTATCTCGTTAAATTTGATAAGCTACGGAGTTCGTTGGAAAGAAAAGTGTAAAAGGGTAGAAAGAGATAAAAAGACAGATAGACAGAGAGACACAGAGATAGAGATAGAGACAGAGAGAGAGACAGGCAGAGAGAGAGAGAAAGAGAGAGAGAGAGAGAGAGAGAGAGAGAGAGAGAGAGACAAAGATAGAGAAAGAGGGATGTTACGTGAAGGACGGGAGGCTCCAGCAGCCGAGCAACAAGTGTTCGCCTGATATCGCTGGTATCAGTGCCGCGTGGTGTAATGGTGGGGGTAGCTCGTAGGCGGTACACTCCGCCTACCGGGGGTGGAGTGTGTATGTTAAGCCCCTGGTGTATCGTCCCCATCGTCAACTCTCTCTCTATCTCTCTCTCTCTCCCCACCATTCTCTCTCTCTCTCTCTCTCTCTCTCTCTCTCTTTAGTCAACTAGCTTTCCGTATCCGGGTATCAACGCAAGCGAGCTAGCGAGAACATCCCTCGAAAGCGTCCCTCTTGCAATAATCCCCGGGGAAAGCGGATGAAAAGCCGAGAGAAACTACGTGTCTTGGCAAACCATAACCAAAAGGGATGTGAGAGAGGGTATGGTCAAACGCCATCAATTGGTTTTACTTCTTCTTCCTCTTCCTTTTCCTCTTCCTTTTCCTCTTCTTTTTTCTTTCCATTCTTGTTTTTTCTTTTACTCTTTTTTCTTTTTCTTTTTCGGTTTTTTTTTTTTTTTTTTTTTTTTTTTTTTTTCCTTTCTCTATTTCTTTCTCCGTTCAATATATATCAATATATAATGCGATAATAATTTTATTCTAATCGATTATCGATTAATTTCGTTTGATCGAAACCAATGACATATATGTTGCGAATCAAAAATGCCCTTTTCTTCTTTTATTCAATTTACTTGTAAAGAAAAAAAAGAAAAAGCTTTTCGTTTCTTTTTTAATTCGGCGGTAGTCGAGAGAGAGAGAGAGAGAGAGAGAGAGAGAGAGAGAGAGAGAGAGAGAGAGAGAGAGGGACTTTGATGGCATACTCTTAGCGGTATACTCGTAAGAACTTCGTCATTTTTTTTTCTTTGGTTTTTTTTTCCCCTCTCACAAAGTTACACTCGAAAGGAAATGACAGGTAATGGGTCGTGACGTAGAGAGTACTTCACTTCCGTGACAAAGAGAGTTACTATTATTAATGTTATAGACGTCAACGGCGATCGTTCGGCACTGTTATTATGGTAATGAGGAATATTGGCGGTACGGAGGCAATTACGATGCGAATGCTTGGGCGTGACGTAATAACGTGAATGATTAAGTGCTCTCACATTACCGTAAACGATATTGTATGGATTACGAGCTATTATATGAGGACCTATATCATGGGCCCGGTTTCTATCGGAGAACCGAACAACCATTTGCCCAAAACAGATCGACCCATCCTATAATCATTTGTCGGTATGAACGTTTATACCTTCCTGTAACGCATCGCGTCACTCCATATATGAGGTTTTAAACCGATAACTTGAATTTTGTTATTAAACTTCAATACGACGATATTAGGAAAATGTTATTGCATTTGGTTTTATCATACGATCTTACGTTAACGAGTACGAGACGATAAAAAGGATTACGAACAGATGTATGTACGACGTACTTATATATATATATATATATATATTTATTTATCAAAATCTTTAGCTTTATCACAATTGATCGATAGATACTTCGTTCAATAATTTCTTGAACGTTGGAACAACGAGCATTTCTTTTTTTCTTTTCTTTTTTTTTTTTTTTTTTTTTTTTTTTTTAACGTAAACAAATAGACGTTATTGAAATTTATCGATCGAGATTAACATTTGAGAAAGTTAATGATATAGAGCAATGTTAATTCTTTCTAATCGAATCTAAATAGAAACGACGTTGATCTTCACAGAAAGATGTTCGGAGAATTTGGCAGAGTCAAAAGTATGCATTTACTCTCTCTCTATCTCTCTCTCTCTCTCTCTCTCTCTATCTATCTATCTCTTTTTCTCTTTCTCAAGTAGTAGTAACAGTAGTAGTACACGATCTTTCAACATCAGTACGACAGTAACACCAAAAGCTCGGAAAACGCGCAAAGCTTTAATAGAGACACCGGAAGGGAAGCTTCGCATAGTATGCACGTATGTGCTGTTGTATTAGTGAAGCTTGTCAGAGAGCTACACACTTGTCAGAGAGAAACACAGTGAGAGAGAGAGAGAGAGAGAGAGAGAGAGAGAGAGAGAGAAAGAAAGAGAGAGAGAGAGAGAGAGAGAGAGATACAGATAGGGATGCGTACACGTGTACAGAAAACGAAGAGATCGTAGAAGCGCTGGTATTTCATGGTATATATATATATATATATATATATATATATATATATATATATTTGGTGTGCGTATAAGCTGGTATAGTTGTGCGCAGTGGTAGACGGTACGCGCAATGCCAGGACGGCAGGATGCATAGATCATGGCGGATGACGCATGGTTGCATTCGGCGCACGAGGTGGTCGAGGGGGGATGGAAATGTACGGATGAAGGATGGGAAATGGCCAGGGCAGGCCGTGATAGGGTGCATCCACACCCCCGTTGCCTTGCTAAGGTCTGAGAGGGAGAACCAGAACATGTAGGAGAGAGAGAAAGAGAGAGAGAGAGAGAAGCTGTTTGAGCAGGGAATGGACATTGAGAGGTGGAGAATGAGATGGAGAAGGTGGAGGAAGATGGAAGAGGAGGAGAAGAAGAGAAGAGGTGAGGTGAGGTGAGGAGAGGAAAGGAGAGGAGAGGAGAGGAGTGTGGAGTGAAGAAGAGACAGGTTGGTCAAGAGAGGATGGGCATTTTGGAATGTCACGGGAGACCGCGACTCCTCCAGGGCGACCGTGAGAGACCCAAGCGACGTCCTTTTCTCTGGAGCATGACCTGCCCACTCGCCGATATTACGCTCCCGGCTATCTCTCTACCCTTATACTATCTTCTCCTATCTCGCATGGAAATGCGGCTACGCTCGAACCATCTACTACCACCACCAGCACCACCATCACCACTACCACCACTAACATCACACATTGACGTTGGTACGTTTTGCTTTTACTGGTGTTGGTACGACTAGTGCTACTAACGCTGCTGCTTTTCTTCCTCACCGACGAAACTTCCTCGTTCGGCAGACATTTTTCTTTATCCTTTCATTTTTCTTTAACGTAAAATTCTTCTTCCTCTCATACGATCATTTTCATTCTCTTTTTCTCTCTTTCTTTCTTTCTCTCCTTGATCGTTCCCACGGTCAGATTAAAATCTGACAAAAGCAATAGGAATTAAATGAACGATTACGAATGATATTATAAACGTATAAAAATTTATATAGATCGTTCAAGAATAAAGTATAAGCGAATATTTATTTCGATTTACTTATAGAAATTATAAACTATCTCATCGTCGAACCTCATGGCATTTCTATTAGCTTAATTCAAGTTCACAAAATGTTTGTTGTCGCTTTATCCGTACCGAAACTAAACTGTTATACAGACACATATCCACGCTGGATTCCACCTCTAGTATCTCTACCGAAAACCTACTCACACTCCTCCTTCCAATCTACTCAACCTACTCTTGGGTGTAGTAAATGGTGTGTTCGTAGGGTGATGGTGACGGTGGTATAGGTGATAGTAGGGTTTGTAGTAGTAGTGCTGTTGGTATTGGTGTTAGTGATGGTGGTGATAGTAGTGGTGGTAGTGCCACTAGAGCTAAGCTGTAAATTTGCCGTATAACCATTTCGGGGTGGCTCTCTGTTGGTCGAGTAGGCCAGCTTCGTTCTCTTCCTCTCTACATTTCCCTCTCTCTCTCTCTCTCTCTCTCTCTCTCTCTCTCTCTCTCTCTCTCTCTCTCTCTCTCTCTCTCTCTCTCTCTCTCTCTCCTCTCTCTCTCTCTTCTCTCTCTCTCTCTCTCTGTCTCTCTTCGTTCACGTTCTCGTACTGTAGAGTTTTGGGGTGGATAGAGAAGGTCGGAGTTAGAAACGGGGGGGAATGGGGAAGCAAGAGACGGGGGGTCGTAGAAGCATTCATAGCAGAGACCAGAGGGTGGCTTCGGTGGAATGCGTCCCGTTTAATATCGCGGAACATTATATATCGCCTCCCTTGTCCCTACGTTGGACCGTACCGCACGGCATAACACGTACAAGAGTACGAGAACGGGGCACCATGCGCGCTCGCGCAATACCCCTATATAACACACGCACTCTATAGATATATATATATATATATATATATATATATATATATATATATATATGCCCTTAGCGATTTTCATTGTTGGAGGAGGGGGGATGGTGGTAAGAGGGGAAGTTTCTCTTGTGCGTGAACGACACGAACACCTGCTAACACTACACCATCCTTATCTACGTCGTCATATCTCTTCTCTTCATCTTACACGTACATATTATATCCTTGCTTTTGCATTCAGAATGTTGGAAAAAGAAATTTCAAAAATATCTATATACTTATATATATATATATATATATATATATATATATATTTTTTTTTTCTTTTTATGTTTGAGATTTAACTAACTGTAAAACAATTTGTTTCTTCTTTTTCTTTTTTCGTCCCTTTTTATTTTTTCTTTCTTTCTTTCATATCCATGAAAAAGTTATATATAGTACTACAAAGTTTATATAACAGTATTAATTAGTATAATATAATTTTAGTATAATAATCGTAATATTCTTTTCCATTAACATGAAAGTTTAATATTATATGTATTTAAACTAACTATCGATAATTTAAGCCTGTCTTTTTTTTTTTTTTTGTTATTTCAAACGTACGTTATTTAGAACGAGTAGGGTAATCATGTCGAAAAAGACGTACGTACACCAACGATATATATATATATCGTACGTATGTGTATATGTGTACCTTCAATAGTTATTACACTTTACTCTACTATGCTCTTTTTATGAAGGATTTCTTTATTCCTAGTTCTCGTCAATCGGAAGTCCCGTTAAGATTGATATTTCTAAAAGGTCATAGACAAGACAGAAAGAGAGAGAGAGAGAAAGAGAGAGAGAGTGAGGAAACGCAAAGAATAGGGGAAGAGGAGGAGGAGGAGGAGGAGAAGGTCAGAAAGAAATGCAATTCGTATGCATTTATGCGAAATCAATTTCCGTCTACGTCGAGGAGAAGCTCGTTACGAGGAATCGTTCTTCGTGCGTGCTCTCTTCTTTTCTCTTTGTTTCTTTTTTTTTTTTTTTTATTCTTCTTTTCTCTTTTTACTCTTGTATTTTTTTCTTCCTCTTTTTTAATATCTTCTCTTCTTTCTTCTTCTTCTTCTTCTTCTTCTTCCTCATCTTATTCTTATTTTCCTTTTACTACTTCTTATTCTCTGACGTATACCATTCATCTCTAGAGTATCTTTGTCGACTCATCGTACATTTCTTACCGATGATCTCGCATCTCGATTTCATGCCACACTGATCTATCTGTCGCGATTTCATGGTCGACCGGCCTTCCAGAGATTTCTTTTTTTTTCTTTTTTCTTTTTTTTTTTTTTAATATACACACACACATATACACACACATATGCACATTGCTTGTATTTTTTTTTACTTTCGAAAGAACGAGAGAGAGAGAGAGAGAGAGAGAGAGAGAGATAAGAATTCATTTATGATATCACGTTACTTCTCATACGTACACGCATACATTCC
>NC_062188.1:17634010-17639010 GCF_912470025.1 Vespa velutina | reverse complement strand
AAAGAGAGAGATTTCGCAGTGCGTTTAACATTATGCTAGGTTGGTTGTAACAGATCTCTTTCTAAATAGAAAAATAACTTTTAGTATTTCAAACGATGATAAAGAGGAAAAGAGAAAGAGTAATTAAATAGGATAGGAAGAAACTATGAGTGTATCCTTTTTCAAGTATTACTACGTATATACTGTTTGCTCTTTATTTCTCTCTCTCTCTCTCCCTCTCTTTATCCATTTATCTTTCCTTTTCTTTCTACTTACCTATCTATATATCTATTTATCTATCCGTCTATCTATCTCTTTGAACAAAGTGTTAGGAACTTTCTTTCGTTCGTCTTTATATTTTTATTTTTCTCTCTTAATTGCAATTTCACGAGTGAAGGTAATAGTACTTATAAGGTGGCACGAACGACTAAGAGACAACTACGATTTGCTGACGAGAGTACGACGAGGATGAACGACGGGGACGAGGATGAACGACGAGCTCTTCAATTAGCGACGAAGCGAAGCGAGGAAAGCCGAGGGTCGCCGAGGAAATGGAAGAAAAAAGAAAAAAAAAAAAAAAGAAAAAAAAAGAAGACGAAAAAAAAAGAAAATAAAGAAAGAAAAGAAGAATGAAAGAAGGATAGAAGAAAAAAAAAAAAGAGATAGAAAGAGAGACAGTAATACGTTGGGTACTCTTTCGTTCCTTTTTGTCGCACTTTCTCCCTACCCTACCCTTCTTCTCGATCGCAAGATCCGTATAATGACGATCTCGACATTTCCATCAGGGAGCAGTCGGTTTACGTTGAAAAGGTAATGATGATGGTAGAAGGAGGTAACCGCTATCGTTCAACCCCTCCTTCCCCTCCCCCCTCCCTCTCTCTCTCTCTCTCTCTTTCTCTTTTCCTCTCTCTCTCTTTTTTCGAGCCTACTTCGTCCAAAGGATTAGAAAACCAACTAACTAAATGAGTTACGCGTAGATAATTACTACCCATTCAAAATAACCTTCGACAGAATTAGAACGTTGAAATGATTTCTTCATCTCACGGTTAGGTACGAGAGAGACCCCTCTCTCTTGTGATATCCTCTTATCTTTTCTACCCCTTTTTACTTTTACTCTCTCTCTCTCTCTCTCTCTCTCTCTCTCCTTCTCTCTCTCCCTCTCTCTCTCTCTCTCTCTCTCTCTCTCTCTCTCTTTCTCACTCTAACGTTTTCTTTCTTTCAATTCTACGCTCAATGAATAAACTTTGAAGCATGAGTTTCGCGAATGAAAAGATTCGCTAGGTGTAACCAAGGATTAATTAGCGCGACGCTTTCGCAACGTCCTCGTTGATTTTATCGTTTGCCTTTCTTCGCCTCGAGTCTTTTTCCCCGCCTCCCTCCTTTTTCCCCCCGCTTCCTCGCTTCCCATATCCTTCACAACTATCTCTATCACTCTTCCGCTTGAATCCCCTTCTCTTCCCCCCCCCCCACCGAACCCACTCACCCACGGATGCTCGTTTCGCCGTAAAACTTTATGTACGATAGTGTGCGTATTTACGCTACTTGAAATAGTCGAGGGCTCGCTTCGAACGAAATTGCAAGAAGGATAGGAGGGAGGAAACGAGGGCGAGAGGGAGGGAGGAAGGAAAGAAAGAAAGAAAGAAAGAAAGAAAGAAAGAATGAAGAAAGAAAGAAAGGAAAACGGAAAAAGAAAAGGAAAAGAAGAAGACGAAGAAGAAGAAAAAAAGAAGAAGAAGAAGAAGAAGAAGAAGAAGAGGAAACAACAAAAAGAAGAAAAGAAATAATGAAAATGTGCTCTCTCTCTCTCTCTCTCTCTCTCTCTCTTTCTCTCTCTCTCTCTCGGTTTACTCGTTCCAAGCTGCTCTTCCCGCCCCAACGGCGTAATTCCTAAACGCGCTGCCTACCCCCATCTGCTCGTAATTAAATCGTCGAGATAACTTGCCGCTTAACGAAGCACGTCATTTCGTTTCTACGAGCCCGTTGTCGGTCGCGCGCCATAATTATTTGTAAATTAATTTCGCGAAGGTTGTGAGATGTGCTTAACGGATCGTCTCTCTCTCTCTCTCTCTCTCTCTTTCTTTTTCTTTCACTTTCACTCTCTCTCTCTCTCTCTCTCTCTATATATATATATGCGTGTGTATGTGTGTGTATGTGTGTGCGCGATTGTACGTGAGCAGATGTTTGTATGCATATACAGAGTTATCTTTTCAATACATTTTTTTTTGTTTCCTATTACACACTTTTTCTTTACATTCTAAATGATACTCAAGAATCTCTCTCTCTCTCTCTCTCTCTCTCAGTCTCATTCTCTCGTCTTCTTTTCTAAAATAAACTCGAAATATGTACATAAAATCGGCCGCAACTACTTCGTACATTGTCGCTCGCAATTAGAGGGATTAATTTACATACTGCTGAATTAACCGTTCGGTCATGAATTATTCAAAGTTATGCTAATGGCTTGACTCTGAATTGAAGTCAATAATTGAATACTTCTCGAGAATAAGGAAAGAGATAGATAGATAGATAGATAGGTAGAGAGAAAGAGAGAATGAGAATGAAAGAGAGTGTGTGTGTGTGTGTGTGTGTGAGAGAGAAAGAGAGAGACGGAAGGGAGCACCATCGCCAGCACCACCATCAGCAGGTTGCTGCTTTCGCGAATCGAGGGAAAGAGCGTTGGGAAGCATTAAATTTCATGGAAAACGAGAGGGAACCGTTTATGCCTCATCGCGAGAATTACTTCTCTATGATAAAGATTTCTATAGAATTCGAAAGAAGAAAGAATTCGATCGTCAAGTATTAAATATTTTAATTTATACATATATATATATGTAGATATGCATTTCACGGTATGATGAAGAAAATCCATGAAAAAAATCCGTTCGCCTACGAAATAAATTTTCTCGAAAGCAATTACAAATATATTAAATGAATATCAAACTAATCTAAACTAAATTATTAAACGAAGATCTAACTATATATAAATTTTTCGACATTGCTCGCGATCAAAGGATGAATAATCTCTTTACCATTGAGATCGTGAGAGATTAAACGAAGCGGAACAAAAAAAAAAAAAAAAAAAAAAAAAAAAAAAAAAGAACGAAAATAAAACACAAAAAAAAAAAATAAGCGACCAAAAAATGATACGACGAGTTCGATCATCTAAGAAGATTTTTTGGGAACGAGAGAAAAAAAAAAAAAAAAAGAAAAAAAAAAAAAAAAAAGTCAGGTTGGTCAGAGAAAGGGGCCAGAGTGGGTGGGGATGGAGTTGGTGACATGGCATCCGATCGATCGATCGATTTCCATCGAGACGTGATTCGATTCTTTCGAGCTTCTTTATTACTCGTGTACGATGAAGAACAGCTGATCATAAGAGAACAACGTACCTACGTACACTACTACTACTACTATTATTTACACATATATGAGATAGTAGATACCATAACATCGTATCTTTGTCACTTCTCGCGATCCGCGAAGAAACGTTATCCTTCTGTTCGTATATCGGTTTACGAGGACTACCAAGATTGCCGATGGCAAATAAAAGATGCAAAGACGAGCTGTCTCTCTCTCTCTCTCTCTCTCTCTCTTTCTCTGTCTTCTCTGTCTTCTCTATGCGTGTAACACCGAAAACCTCCATTCTCCATTTCAGAATTTACTTCGTCGTCGAGGCGTTGTGGTGTCGTTCGATCAACCGTGAAACCGTTCGTCTTTCCTCGCTTATGTCCGTGTCTGTGTGTATGTGTATATATATGTATGTGTGTATGTGAGACAGAGAAAGAGAGAAAGAGAGAGAGAGAGAGAGAGAGAGAGAAAGGGTTCTGCTCGAGAAGAGACAACGCAACCGGTTCAGTTTTTTTATCTCTATTTTTTTACCACCCCCTTCTATCAAAAGAGAGAGAGAGAGAGAGAGAGAGAGAGAGAGAGACACTTTTTTCGACGTTCGTTTCACTTCTGGTGTTGACGTATGAATAAAAAAGAAAAAAGAAAGAATCACTAGAAAGACGGCCATTGACACTATTCGCCCAAATCGTTCATTCACATTATTGTTTCTAATCTCAAAAAACAAACAAAGAAACAGAAATTATAATATTATTGTATTGATATATTATATATGATATATTATGAAACACGGAATATAATTGATTTTTAAATACATTATTATGACTTCGAGACAAAGAGGGAGATAGAGAGAGAGAGAGAGAGAGAGAGAGAGAGAGAGAGAGAGAGAGAGAGAGAGAGAGAGAGAGAGAGAGAGAGAGAGAGAGAAGATTGATGAGAAGGCAGAGAATTCCAGATAGTTCGTAGATGTCCGAGCATCGTTAGATCGTCTTGAAGCATCTTCGTGGAAGGCGAAGTGCATGCCACGTCATCAATATCGTCCTAAACACGATTGCGAAGGAGGAAGAGGAATAGGTAGGTAGTAGGAGGAGTAGTATGAGGGTGAGGGTTGGTTGCTGCTTCTCTCTCACTCTCTCTCACTCTCTCTCTCTCTCTCACGCTTGTGCTACCGTTGCTCCGTTACTTGCTTCTGGATGAGGCAGCCGTATCTCCAGAGGATCATTTAACCGAGATAATTGCCAAACATTGTTTACCTTGTTAGCCGTTGAAGCTTGCCTGGCAAACTCGCGCGAGTTAATAAGCAGCAGCAGCAGCAGCGGCAGCAGCAGCAGCAACAGCAGCAGCAGTAGCAGCAGCAACAGCAGCAGTAGCAGCAAGCAGCAAGCAGCTTTAGAGCTCTATGGTTGTAACTATGGCTGCGGCTGCAGCAGTAGCAGTAACAGTAGCAGCAATAGTAGCGTCGATAGCAGCTATGGTAAGCTAGCTAGGAAGAGCTCGTACTACTAGAAGCAAGTAGCCAGGAAGAGCGGTGGTAGCAAGAGCCACGACGGGGATACAGTAGAGCGCGCGCTTTACTCGAACCCCCTGAGTGCGAAACCGTGTGTAAATTAGCGTCTTCAATTTGCGAACGTTCGCCTGACTTTACCGAGCAGCAGCAGTCAGAGAGAGGCTTCACCGACAAC
>NC_062188.1:17611510-17614010 GCF_912470025.1 Vespa velutina | reverse complement strand
ACAAAATCAAAATAAAAGAAAAAAATTCGTACTCGAGAAGAATAATATCATGCCACTAAATATAGATATTATTTTAAATGTTCGAACGTAAAAACGTTCATGTATTAATATAGACACGTTTGTCGGCGACTAACACAAAACTGGATTATACTTGGAAGGTACTGGACGGACGGTACGTATAAAACTGGGTTGGCTGACTTTTATATACTCACGTATAAAGATATACAGGTGTGTTTATATGCTCGTTCGTTCGTTCGTTCGTCGTCGTTCACTTGCACACGTACGCACGCTCGCGCGCACATGCAAGAGAATGAGAGAGAGAGAGAGAGAGAGAGAGAGAGAGAGAGAACAAGCAAGCTGCTATTCGCGTCGTACCAGACCACGTTCGCGATCTATTATGTATCAAGCTCAGATGTGTATATCAGCCCGGGGGCCCAGGACAATGATAGATCAATGCGACACGCTCGGATTAATGGGCTGCACGCTTACACGTGTACGCGCTATTCCCTCATACCCCATACCCCACAGCCACCCCCTCTATCCCTGGCCACTTCCAATAGTGTCCAGTTTAACGTCGTTGTTACGTTCCTACCATCGTTCTCTCTATGTTGTCCTCTTCGTCCTCGTCGTCGTCGTCGTCGTCGTCGTCGTCGTAGTCGTAGTCGTAGTCGTAGTCGTTGTCGTAGTCGTTGTCGTTATCTGCACCTCGTATTTTCCCCATTGCCTCGTTTCCGACTATCGCATATACCTATACACCGATTTACTATCTCTTTCTTGTTAACTTCAAGAAAGAAAAGAAAATATGCTTTCAAATATATACATATATATATATATATATATATATATATATATATATATGCATGTGTATGTACTTGTGTATGTGTTTACTGCCATTTTCTCTACGACGTATATGTAACTCTCTACAAATCTACGTAACTTCGATATAACAAATTTATCTACGTGGATACGTATATCCATATATTTTGATAAATTCGATATTAATATTATATGTGAAAAAAATTTCATCGTCAATTAGTATTAAATAATTTATACGATAATATTCGTTTTAATTATTGTTCTCGTAATAATGCGATTATTCCTTCACGACGATATCAATGTCGTTATAAAATTTTTGATTATAAAAATTTACTCGACAAAAAAATTAAGTAATATTATCAGGAAGAAATTAATTTTTCATTTAACATTTGAAAATTTATAAATTTCATATTACAATAACCCTTGGATATAATCTTTGTTACAATCTGATATTATTATATCGACATAAGTCTATAATAAATATAGAAGTATAATGTAACTTTCACAAGTTATATAATTTGTTTGTTGATATGAAAAAAAAAAAAGAAAAAAAAAAAAGAAAAAAGAAAAAAGAGAAAAAAAGGAAAAAAGATAGTTTGACAGATAGAGAAACAATCGTCATGATAGAAATATTTTTCAATAGGATTATAAATAGGATAATTTTCTGAATAAAAGGCTACAATGTCTTATATTAGATCTTTTTCTTTTTTTCTTTCTCTCTCCTCAACCCCGCTCCGTTCTATCTCCCTTTCTCTCGACTATTCCCCTCCACCCTCTTGTCCTCCCCCTTCACCCTTTAAAAGGAGGGTATATGGTTTTCTAAACGTCGGGATAATACGCACTTTATGGCATGCAACGAAGGTAGAATTTAAATCCGTAACAAGTGAATCATACCTGGAATGGTTGGCTACGTTGAATTAGCGGAGCGTAACGAAACAAGTAGCGTCGCTTTTGCGATTACATTACGCGGAAGGCTTCGGGCTAACACTCGTGACTTTCCACCTAAAGTACCCTGGGTTGTTTAGTAAGAAGCAATAATGATGTCTGCCGAGGTTATATTTCTTTTATTACATATATATATATATATATATATATATATATTTTTTTTTTTTTCTGTACGATACCTTCGTTATCTTATAGCAATACTGATGTGGGTAGATATATGACTTGGAGTGTCATAAAAATGAAATCGTACAAGTCAACATTGAGACGTATCTTTGGAATTATTTAAAAAGAGAGAGAGAGAGAGAGAGAGAGAGAGAGAAAAGGAAAAGAAAAGAAAAAACAGAAAAAGAAAAAAAGAAAAATTATTAACATCGACTAGTTCAACATTATTGAATTTACAAATTCCCCTTTAATGTACTTTCTATCTGGTTATTTCAACTTTTCAATGTGACATAATCCGATTGATTCATAAAATTGAAATATTACAAATCGATTGAGACTCGATCTCGTGCTTATCTCGTCGTTAAGAGTAACGATTTAACTAAAATGGCAATTACAAAGACATATGTATATATATATATATATATATGTATGTGTGTGTGTGTGTACATGTTGTGCGATGTAAGTAAATAAAGAAGTAGATATATATCGTAAGTATATATATATATATATATATATATATATATATATATATATATATATATATATACCGATTGGCCGGTCAGCCAATCCCGAGCTT
>NC_062188.1:17571510-17589010 GCF_912470025.1 Vespa velutina | reverse complement strand
CATTCGCGTTTTTCATCCATCGAAATGAAAAAAAGAGAGCGAGAGAGAGACAGAGAGAGAGAGAGAGAGAAATAAAAGGTTTCATTATTTCATTTGTACAGTTTTTATTAGTGAAGATACAATATTAACGCGATTATCGTTCAAATGAAAAATAAATGTCACCGTTTATATATCGATAAAAGTTAAATTTAAATCATGGCCTATTATCGATCACGAGTTTTATCTTATCACAAATTATACATAGGTATTATATGTCGAATCTAGTTGTAAGATTTGCTCGTGCAATTATTTGTCTTATTTGATATATATACGAATCGAAATATAAATTATAAATATGGGTGTTCCGTTTGAAGACAGTTCTTTTTTTTTTTATTTTTTTTTTCTTTTTTTTTCTTTTTTGAAAAATCGTATGTTAACTCTTAAAACGCTGTTGTCCTCAAGCAAAAAACGAATAGAAAAAAAAGTATTGGAAACTGATTCGTCTCGGTAACTTCTTTAAAAGATTCTATTGTATAAATGTTATTTTGTAAAAATGTAATCTTCTTTGCAATTTTCATATGCGATATTGAATAATAAGAGAAACAATTAAAATAACATTTCTTTATCTATCTTATTATCTTATAAAATTAAATATAATAAATCGCTATTAAATTTCACTCATTACGATTACCTCGTAAAAGTGTTATATACTCACGACCATTGTAAAAAATTTGATTTCCATATCTAACTTGGAATAATAATAATAATAATAATAATAATAATAATAATAATAATAATAATAATAATAATAATAATGAAACAATTGAAACAATCGAAAACCGAAAATTTTCAAACAATTGAAGATTTCTTTGTCCTCATTCACGGTATTTAAAAAATAAATGTTAGATATAACGAAAATGAAATTTAATTTGCATCTAACGATTTAATGGATTAACGAGATTATTTTCATTGGAAATTCGTAGGATACAATAATAAATGGGAATAAAAAGTAAAAGAATTTCCGTCGGGAAGAGTAGGCAACACGTAATCGGTAAGCACTTCCACGTAATGCAGAATTTCTGATTTTCCATTTGAACGATCCAGATACGAATCGCGCTGTTTGCATCGGCGGTGCTCTCTCTCTCTCTCTCTCTCTCTCTCTCTCTCTCTCTCTCTTTCTCTCTTTCTCTCTCTCTCTCTCGCAGCCGCGAGTTATGCGCCAAATAAACCATCGGCGTGGTAACTCATGCGATTACCTGAAACAACACTGGGTTGCGTATACGCACGATCATCGTGAGAGAGTGAAAGAGAAAGAGAAAGAGAAAGAGAGAGAGAGAGAGAGAGAGAGAGAGAGAGAAAGAGAGAACGCGAGCGCACATACAGGACACGGATAAACATAGACAGACAAACACAGACAGACGGACAGAAGGACGGACAGATAGACAGACATATAGACATACAGACAGACAGACTCGCGTCCGCTTGCCGTCGGCTAAATTACGTTATTATCTCCGTCTGAACTGACCGAGATGCGAATGACAGAATCGCATTAGTTCGACGATTAAACGAATCATCGTAAAACGTGGCCAGCCAGCTAGCTCTCTTTCTCTCTTTCTCTCATTCTCTCTTTCTATACTGGCAAAGTTCACCATCAGAGGGAAGAACAACAAGCAACGGATAAAGTCGTTTGCTCGATCGAAAGCGAATTTCACTTTTCGATTAACTTGGATAACGCGTTTTTCAAATGAGTTAGAAATAAAAGTACTACTTAGAGGTAGGCAATAGAAAAAGTGTATAAAGCGAATATATGCAACGCAACGTATACGCGTTTAAACAAAGGATCGAAGATAGAGAATGTTTCGCGTTACGATTTAAAACATCAAATGTAACGAAGAGACATATTCTATTTTCTTTTTTTTTTTTTTTCTTTTCTTTTTTTTTTCCTCTTCTTCTCTTTCTTTTTCATTCTTTCTTTCCTTCCTTTGAAATAATACTATCTACGGAAAGGTAGACGGACTATTATAAACTCGGACTGTGTGATGGAGGACAAAAAAAACGAGATATATTTGTGTGAGTGTGTGTTTCATATATATATATATATATATATATATATATATATATATATATATATGAAAAAGGTAGGGGAAAGAATTTTTGGGGAGAAAAATGTGATCGCATGAGGGTGAGCGAAGATTCGGGTTTGAATTGGAAGATGTAGGGTGGTAATGGTAATGGTAGGGTAAGGGGATTAGAGGAGAGAGAAGAGTCGTCGTTTGGCATCCGTTTCGTCCGATCGGAGAAGGGTACGCATACCATGGGACCCTTCTTCGTTCGATAGAAGATCAGACTGGAAGGTTTGCCTTAGCGGTTACATAGCAAGAGTCTCGTCCACGAGCGAATTTGCCGATTTACTCGCAAGAACGCAGATGTCCGGCTCGCGAAGGATGTCTCGAACGACGACGAAGACGACGACGAAGACGACGACGACGACGACGACGACGACGACGACGATGCTTTCAAGAGAGACAACGTTTCAGTCGTATCCTCGGTATTTCTATCTCCGTTTAACGTTCGCCACCACCACCACCACCACCCTTTCGTGGCGGCTCGAACCATCTTCGACTGCGAGTAAGAGTGTGTGTGTATGAGAGAGAGAGAGAGAGAGAGAGAGAGAGAGAGAAGACGCGGTACCAGCAGGTACCAGCCGAATTCCAAGCATACCGCGGGACCAACTGGTTAGCGAGGGATTTACGATATTGTAAACCGATGCGACGTCAGCAACAGCAACGGCAACAGAAACAACAGCAACGGCTGGAACAACGGAAGCAACGAAAGCAACAGCAGAAGCAACAACAACAACTACGGCAAAGGCACCAGTAGTGGTGGCTTTACTTCGGATCTCAATCTAATAGTCGAGAAAGAGAGATAGAGAGAGAGAGAGAGAGAGAGATAGAGAGAGAGACTACTCTCAAGTAAGCTAGTATAACTCGAAACCAAGAAGAACCGATTCACTCGAGGCAATCGAAGCTCTATCCCTCTTCCTCCTTCCTTCTACTCCTCTTTCTCCTTCACCACCTTCTTCTCCTTCTCCTCTCATCGTCATCCTATTACTACTTACTAGGATACACGCAAACGGAAGTATCTACTCAAGAAGTAGAAGTATAAATTATGAGTTTTCGTGAACTTCGGACTTTCTTCCTACGGGAGATAACCCGATTCCTTCATGGAAAAAAAAGTTTACCTCTTTACACGTTCGCAAACTATACAAGTATATATATATATACCTTCGAGGATTCTCGATTCCATCTTTTTCAAGAAGAGTTTTATGTTCCTCTTGTTTACACGCGCGAATCTCTCTCTCTCTCTCTCTCTTTCTTTTTTTTTTTACACAAAAAAAAAAAAGAACACACACACACACATATCTATGCATGAACATAAATGTAACCTATCGAAAATCTTACTTTTAAATCTCTTTAGAAAATCATTTCAGGATACCGAAGTGTACTCTTCATCATAGGATGCCAGGCTTTTTCGAAAGGCCAAGCGTCACGAGTTATTCCCTTTGAGATCGATAGCTTACACGAGCTTTATCGCCTTCAAAGGGAGAATGTCTCTCTCTCTCTCTCTCTCTCTCTCTCTCTCTCTCTCTCTCTCTCTTCATTTCGTTTTCGCCTCTTCCTTCGAACCAGCCCAGCCTACGCTCACGCGAGCCACGAACTGCGTTTGAAACGTGTTTCTCGAGTGCGAAGCAACCGACCGGGTGTACACACTCGCGTGCTACGCCAAATAATTAGAGAGACCGACTCGACGAGCGAGACGCACAGAGAAAAGTGTATTCGCGTGTATGTGTGTCCGTATGAGAGAGAGAGAGAGAGAGAGAGAGATGGGAACGTTGCGAACGGTAATCTAGTTGCAAACATATCTCCAGGGTTGGAGCTTGGCCAGCCATGCGGAATAATGATATGTAATTCGCGAGGCTCCTGTGGGAGCTCGCGCGCGCGAGCACACACAAACACACCGACGAACAAAACTTCAACGTAGAAATGTATACATGTGTGCATGTGTATATATATATATATATATTTAAATATTAACTGTTTCCCCAATAAATTTTAAATAACTCCATAAAGAATATCTCTTTACGAGCTTGGACTTGTATATATTTATGCATGCATGTATGTATAAATCTGTGTATGTGCGTGCGTTTGTGTATGTGTGTGTATGTCTGTAGATGCACCATTTCTAAATGCACCATTTAGAAATATATCGTCAATTTCGTTCGTTAAAGGATTATTAGATAATCCTATGTACCAATCGAAAAAGGTGTTTAATTTGACTCAAAGAGCTAATATCGTATAAGGCTTTATCTAAATTATTAATTATAAATATATTATTACGTACGATTAGGTTCGATAATTCGATAATTTTGAACGAATGCAATATGATCAAATGTTCGATAAAGAAAAGAGAAAAGAAACAAAACAAAAAAAAAAAAAATAAAAAGAAAAAAAATGAGAACAACAACAACAACAACAACAACAGCAAACGAAATAAAACCAATCAAAAAGGAAAAAGGAAAATAAACAAAATTTGAGGATCACATACGCGCGCAACCATGAATGCTATCAACGTGTGACGCGTTAACGAGCATTGCCGAGCGTTTAGGATCAAAACAGGCCGAAAAAGGAAAAAAGAGGAAAACAGAAACAAAAAAAAAAAAAAAAAAAAAAAAAAAAAAAAAAAAAAAAAAAGAAAAAACAAGAAAAAAGGAGAATTAAAAAAATTGAGAGACAAAGAGAGATAGAGATAGGGATAGGAAAAAAAGAATGAAAAGCTAGAACGAACGTAGAGATGAGTGGCCAAATAGGAGGCGGCAACTACGTGTTTACGCGTTTGCGTACGTATCGTGCATGTAGTACATATGTATATACATACGTATGTATGTAATAATAGACACACATAAAAACATACACACACACGCACACATATATATATATATATACACATATATATACATATATATCTGTGTACATGTCTTCCACATGGACATACACACTGACACATTACGAGTCCGAGAAACGTTCCATTCGGAGGATCAGTGCGTAACCAAAAGCGGATATCCACCGGCGCCGAAATAACTGTTAACGTTGCGAATCGCATCGCCGGTATGCATCCACCGTGCACGAATCGGAAAATTTCGTCCGTGGTTTCCATCCACCCAACCACCCACCTAGCAAACCCCTCGTTCCCTCGTTGGCCATCCCCCGGCAACATCATCCCTCTTCTGCCCCATCGTCAACCAACCAACCAAACCCCAACCCCAACCCCAACTCCAACCCCCGTCATCCAACTCTCCATTCCCGCCATATCCCCCTTTTCTATCTCTCTCCGATCGAAACTGCAATTTAGTAGGTAGGTACTCCGGACATGTCACCGAGCTAACTCCCCTATGACCTTTTACCCTCCCTCGTTTTCTACATATTTGTTCTTTTTTTCTTCTTTTCTTTTTTGTTTTATTTTTCTTCGTGTTTTTTTTTTTTTGTTTCTTTTTCTTTCTAATCTATATTCAGGTATTCAAAATGTTTTCTTTTAATAATTGATAATTCTCTCTCTCTCTCTCTCTCTCTCTCTATCGTTGATCCAGACTAAATTATTAATTATTTCTTTGAATATGCCGAGTACCGAAATTTTTTTTTCTTTCTAATTATTTACATCACGTCTATTTCATTTGAATCAAAATTCATTTAATCGTTTTCCCCAAATTCCCCTTTACAATTTCTCTTCGTTATTATATTAAATTATTTCTTTTTATTTTTCCTTATTTTTTTTTTTTTCTTTCTATTTTCCTTTTATTCTCTCTCTTTTTCTCTTTCTTTCGCCATTTGCTATCGTCATTTTTGTTAAATTCAACGTAAACGAATAGTATCTATGTAAGCCCTTCGGTAAAATATTTGTGGTTCTTCCCTCATGAGCATTCGAGGATTCGTACGAATACGTACGCTGATAGCTCTTAATTTCCTTCATATTCGTGGCCCGTTTTGAATTCTCCCTTTTACACCCTCTCTCTCCAACCCCCTCCTCTTTCTCTCTCTCTCTCTCTCTCTCTTTCTCTTGGTTTGCTATTCTCTCAGATTTTAACTTTAGATTGATAATACTTGGTTCATTTCTAACTTTAACATTAAATACTATTCGAATTATTTTGATTAATATAAAAGTGATAAGTTTGATATAGTTCATACATAGAGAGTATGTGTATCGCGTAATCGGTCATACTTATAAAATTGAAAAAGAGAGAGAAAGAGAGAGAAAGAGAGAGAAAAGAAAAGAAGCAGAAGAAAAAGAAAAAGAAAAAAGGTGTAGAAAAAAATCGTCACATCGAAGTAATGATTATTCGAACAAATTATTAAACGATACTTCCTCCATTCCTAAGGGATTTTGGTATATAAATAAGAAATTCTCATGAATATCAAGAGAACGGATATTAAATAATTGATGAAATATTCTTCGTCGGAATACGCATACACCATAGGTAACTCCTAATTTCGTTTAAATAAGTGAACCCGATGAAGGTTTTGAGGAAAACGATATCGTTGGTACTACATTTTAATAATTACATCTTTCAAGTCCCATAGCAATTTGAAAGGAATCGTCTCTCTCTCTCTCTCTCTCTCTTTCTCTTTCTCTTTCTCTTTCGTCGACAGACAACACATTATTGAAGAAAGAGAAGAGAGAAGAAGTAGAAAGGAAAGGAGAGGAGAGGAGAGGAGAGGAGAGTGGAAAAAAGAGTAAGCGTCGAGGTCGTCGAGAATCGAACGGCAGTCACGAACTCGACGAGATATACGACCGATAATTAAGGCGGTGTTACTGCCGAGTCGGACTTTCGGAAGCTGGCGTGAAGCCAAAGAAAAACGAAAAAGAAGACGAGAAGAGGAGGAGAAGGAGGAGGAGGAAGAAGAAGAAGAAGAAGAAGAAGAAGAAGAAGAGGAAGAAGAAGAAGAAGAAGAAGAAAGTGGAGAAGGAACAGCACGATTCTGGACGTGACCAATGAGAGAAAGAGAGAGAGTGAGTGAGAAGGGTGGGGGAGAGGGAGAGAGAAAGAGTGAGAAGAACACGTGCGCGAACAAAGTCTCCTGTCCTCGTGAATCACAGGAACTCGAAAGGGCACCCTTCCAGATCTATACTTTATCGTGAAATACGTCGAACGAACGAACTAATCGAAAGACCCTTAAAACAACGTCCCTGCTAATTGCTAAAAATGTTCCTATCGCTAAATGACTTTTGAAAATAACCAAAATGAAATCGATGGTATTTTACACTTTATATTATTCTATCGTTGTGTAAAAAAAAATATATATATATATATTTTTTTTTAGATATTCCATAAATTGTATAATATTTTACATGTGTGTATATATAAGGTATATAAAAATATTATGTGTAGATGCGAGGACCGCCGATGATTTCTAATAAATAGGCATTAGCGAAAGTATTAAGACTATTTTGTAATCATTAAATAAATGTTAATATAATATATAAATAAAGAAATATATATATATATATATATATATATATATATTGTGTCGACGTTTTTGCAACAAAGACTTTTCAAAGATACCGGAACGAAATCAAAGAAAAACTTTGTTTTATATATGATCTTTCGTATATCAAAAATTCTATTTCAAATGTTATATTTTATATGCACATACGTGTATCATAAATTGCACACATATATGTATATTATATTTTATTTTTCCAAAAAAAAAAAAAAAAAAAAAAAAAAAGTAAATGGTAATGGACAAAAAGTATATATGAAAGTACACATATGTACATATCTAAATACATATAAAAATGTACATATCTTTTCTTTTCTACCTTTTTTATTTTTTTTTTTTTTTTGTTTTCTATCCTCCTCAAAGTACGATTAGGTTTAGGGTCAGTTCGAACGTGTAGGTTAACGTTACGAAAGTCGTTCTACGAGGTGAACTCTCTCAATGGGATTAACGAGCATGGAACCCCGTGGCGGCTTTCCAAACAAACTCTCCCTTGCCGCGTACATTTCCGGAGCGGGGAACCACCGAACATTGGCTACCGATGCTAAACGTAAATTGAAATTCACAGTAACATACGGAAATTTCGCTCGTGAAAATGCGCTCATGCGAACGTTGAAAATTTCATTGGCATCTTCGATATATTATCATCATAATCATCATCATCGTCATCATCGTCATTAATAATAATAATTATTATTATAATATTCATTATACACTTAATTAAATACCTCATCGAATAAATCGCGTGATGTTGAACTATGAGTGAAAAAGAAAAGAAAAGTAAAGTAAAGAAAAGAAAAAGAAAAAAGGGAAAAATCTTTCGAAAATATTTCGAAACGCACGGCATTTGCCTCGAACGATAATCCAAAAGAGACATTTACCAGGATACTTAAAAGATTTGCGAAAAGGGTGAGGAGGGTTAGGAAGGGTTAAGGGGAAAGAAAGAATCTTGGGAAGAAGCTCTCGAATCGGATTTAAATTGTAAAGTGCATTCTAGGCTACACGTCGTTCGTATGGTACTAGGATATATATATATATATGTAAGGTACTAAGAAAAGACGGAGAGTACCGCGGAAGAAGGATAGAATCATATATCAGCTAAGATCCTTGGATCCTTTGAAAAAGAACGTACGTGGACGTATCCACAAACGACGCAACCCTTTTCTTCTTTACGTTCTTCTCAAACACCGGCTCTTATCCGTGCTGAAATTTATATCGGAATTATAGATAGAAGTGGTACTTACGAACATATGTATGTGTATATATATATATATATATATATATATATAACATGTATGTGTGTGTGTATATATATATATATATATATATAGATATTATGTTAACGTGTTTCGAACTTTTCGATCGTTACCTCTCGTCTTCGTCTTCGTCGTCAACGTCGTGTAGGAGGTCCGGCAAAGGTGGGCGAGGATTGTCGGTCGGCTATCGGAAATATTTTCCAGCGTCGAGAATTTATCGGGCGTCCGCACGAAAATATTTGAAAATTCCTTCGACGATGCGGCAAGAAGAGAACGGAAAGGGAAGAGAGATAGATAGATAGATAGATAGATAGATAAAGAGAGAGAGAGAGAGGATTCGACGAACAATGGAGGCGTTCAGTGTAGGGATGATGGCTAGAAAATTCTTCACACCTCGATTAATGCCATCGAAACGAGAGAGAAAGAGAAAGAAGGGGAGAGAGAGAGAGAGAGAGAGAGAGAGAGAGAGAGAGAAGGATAGTAGAGAAACTTTGATTTTTTATTTTCTAAGACACTCGATCTATGTACAATAACGTCGATGATAATTAAGTTTATCTTCGTTTTTTTTTCCTTTTTTTTTGTTTTTTTGTTTGTTTGTTCGTTTGTTCATCCCTTGATCAAAGTATCTTTTGATCAAAAATGTCGATTAAAATTAAAAAAAAAAAAAGAAAATAAAAGAAAAAAGAAAAAAAAAAAAAATAGAAAAAAGAATTTACGTAGCAACGGACGATAGACCTTTCCTATTTTACTCCTTTATTATATTATTTTTTTTCTTTTCTTTTTTTTTTTTTTTGTCCCAAGTACTTTCAAATGAATCCGTCGAACTCGAAAACGATCGGGGCAATCTTCTTCGAAATGAAGAGATACGATTGCGAGTCGATGATCGTGCAAAGTGCCATCGCCTCGTGTAATATAGGGTAGTGGAAGAGATTACGACCCTTCACCCTCGATGGTACTTCTCTCTTCTCTTCTCGGAAATCAAGAGAAAGAGGGATATATATAGAGAAAGAGAGAGAGAGAGAGAGGAAGAGAGGAGGAGGAGGAGGAGGACACACGACCTTCCCTTATTGCGAAAGCCACGAGAGTTTATTGCGATCACGAGCGTGTGCCTCGTTCGAGGCTGAGCCGATTTATGGGAATTCGCGAGAACGCATACCATGGGACCGATGTTTGCCCCTTAATGACCAAATGCGCGCTCGTGCGCACGCGCATCCACCAATCGGGCTTATCGTCTCCTCTTCTCTCCTCTCTCTTCCTCATCACTCCTCTCTTCTGTCATCGCTTACTCGTCAAATATCGATTTATCGATTTACGAATTTCGTTCGAAAACTTAACTTTTTTAAATCTTAAATTTGATCTCCATTTTGAAGAATTTAATTTTTTCTTTCTCTTTTTTTTCTTTTTTTTTTAAGTTTTTATAACATGTTATCTGTATTTTTTATTTTTTATTTTTTATTTTTTATGCGTGTAAAATTATACCTAACGATTTGAAAATTGTTCACGCCATTCGTGATTAGTAGAAAAATTTGGATTTTTCGAATATAGAGACGTATATATGAGGATTAAGAAAAATTTTCAATCCATACGATAAAATGGTACGTAGCATGTAAGTTATCGCGTAAATAAATTTTAAATATATGTCCGTACGAGCAAATGAAATTAAATATTGTAAATCCAATTGTCTCGTCCCTTTTTCCATACAAATGCTAACGTGGTATTGTGAAATCTATGAAAGTTAATAAATAAGTATATAATATCTACGTGCGTGAAATTATAATATATGTGGAAAAATTCGTGTATTATATAAAAAAAAAAAAAGAAAAGAAAAAATGAGGAAAAATGTAGAAAGTAAAAAAAAAATATATATATATATATATAACGTCATGAAAAAAAGATTAGGATAAAATCGCCAAAAAAAAAAAAAAAAACAAAAAAAAAAAAAGAAAAAAAAATAAAGAAAAAAATAAAGGAAAAAAAAAAAAATAATTCTTATCGATCGATTGAAATAAAGACGTATTGAACGTTATCGCGTCGTAACGAATAGTCGAGTTAATCGATAATTCCGCGGCGTGTGCGTAATACCGCGCGACGGCCACGAAGGCGGCCGCGACGGTGAGTCTCGATCTGCACCCCCTTTGAAATCGCACTTGTTGCTCCGTGCACACTCCGAGCTACAATCCGCGAAGCCATATCGCGGCGGCCGAAATTGGTCCCTCGACTCCATTCGATAGAACTCAACAACCCATTCTTATTTGTCGTTTACTTTTCACATTTTTTTTTTCCTTTCCACTAACGCGATTGAAAAAGCAAATAATAATAGTAATAATAATAATACTAATAATAATAATAATAATAATAATAAGAGTTACAAGTTCCTTGTTATTTTTCTTATCAATTTTACATATGCATACATCGAAAAAAAAGATTAAATTATCATTGCGTCCAAATCTCTCTTATTGCATTATACTTTTTTGATATTATGATATTTTGGTAAGCGAAGAAAAAAATATAATACGTCGGATCGTTTACTCAATATTTTTTATTATTATTATTAAAATCCATTATTGTTATTATTGAAATAAAAAAAAATAAAATATATATATATATATATGTATCAATTAAATACTAATGTAATTTTGAATCAAACAAGACGTTAAAGTAAACTATAAGTCCACATTATACGTGTCATTAAATAGAGAATCATTCACTCGTTTAAAATCCTTCTAATCTGTTTAGTAGCTAATAATAAATTTTCTTTTTTCTTCAAATAAAATGTATCAAATAACATTTAATGAGATTAGTAATATTTGTAAAGAAATCACAAATACACACCCATACACAGAAACAGAAAGAGAGAGAAAGATTGAAAATTTTAGATTAATAATAATTATTGATAGAAAATAGTCCAAGAAAAAAAAAAAAAAGATAAAACGAACGTCGAAATTTAAGCGAGTTAAGGAAAAAAGAAAAAAAGAAGAAGAAGAAGAAGAAAAAAAAAAATGAGATGTTTCCTACCAATTGATGAAAAATTTTTTGTGAAAAAGGTACGAGAATAGAAAGGACTTTTGTTCGATGAAACGTCGAAGGTCCATTTCTCATCGTTGTATTTCACTCTAATTTCAATCTTGCCGGTATCGCGACACGTATGTACGTGCTCTCTCATACACAAGACTGGAGGGTAAGGGAGATAAATTTGCGGGCTGGTCTCGGCAATGGGAAACGTGGTTCATTCTCTCTCATTCTCTCTCTTTCTCTCTTTTTACACCCTCTCAAAGCCATCGACTCTTATCGCCATGTCCTCGGCAGAATTCTTTCTACCCCTCGGAGGAAAAAAGTGAAACGAATTACTATCATTCGCGGTTCTTTTCTATGTCTCTCTCTCTCTCTCTCTCTCTCTCTCTCTCTCTCTCTTTCTTTTTCCTCTCTTTTTCGCTCACTTTCTCTTTGTCTCGATTTTAATCTCGTCGAAACACGCGCGAAATGACGATCTCACCATCTTTTTGTTGGAATAAATAAAGTAAAATGAAAGTAAATGAAGGTACGAGGAAAAATTCGACTCGAGGACGCGAGGATTATTTGATATAGGGATAGAAGTAGAGTAAAGAGAGACAGACAGATAGACACAGAGAGAGAGAGAGAGAGACCTGTGAAAATCTTATTTGCATTTCATTGAGACAAAGAGAGACGGAGAGACAAAAAGACAGAAAAAGAGAGGGAGAGAGAGAGAGAGAGAGAGAGAGAGAGATTGAGTGAGGAAGATGGTAGAGTAAAGAAAAGAAGGAGGGAAAAAAGAGAAAGAGAAAGAGAAAGAGAGAGAGAGAGAGAGAGAGAGAGAGAGGAAAAAGAGGGGAAAAAAGAAAAAGATTTACGGAGAATCGATAGAGCGCGATGTAGTTCACGTTTTCGTTCGTCGATTCATCTCCCAGAGTACCCTTTTTCTTTCACCCTCGACTTCGTAGCGCTCTTCTCCTCGATTTCCACTATTGGCAAAGCGATAACTCGGTGCTTCGACCATAAATCAAACTGCCACATAGAGAAAGAAAGAGGGAGGAGGAGAAAAGAGAGAGAGAGAGAGAGAGAGAGAGAGAGAGAGAGAAAAAGGAAGGGTGTTTCAGCAGGGCACCTTCTTTCACCAAGAAGTAGAGGAGCATTTTCCCTCCGGCAGCTCCTTCGTCTACTGGCAAATGATCCGCGACTTGGCTTTCTCAAGTCTCACTTTTTTGTACTTCTTTTTTTTTTCTTTCTATATATATATATATATATTTTTTTTATTTTTTCCATCCCCGTCCCCTATTTAAATGAAGTCTTATCCGAGAATAAGAGTAATAATATATATATGCATTTCGATCGATATTCCCTGTAACTTTGTGTTCGAATTAAAAATGAATTATTTTTATATTTCTATCATTTTTCTTTTCTTTTTTTTTTCCCCTTTTTTTTCTTCACGATTCGAATGGCTCAAAATAAATTTGCTAATTTTTTGTTGACGATGATTTTTTTATCTCTCTCACCATCCCCCTCACATTTTTTCTTCTTATATGTATATATATATATAGTTTTTTTTTCTTTTTCATTTAAAAAAATCAACATCGAAGAAACTAAATATATAATCATTCGCATGTTTGACATTGATATTGCTGTATTTGATTTTCAATGTTATTTAATGATTGAATCGAAATGAACTATGTATTTTTAAATTCATTAAAATCCGAATATCTCGTATAAATTTGCAAATATATCTCTGTATAAAGTCATTAGTTTATTTACGATTGTGATAAAAGTAAAAGGAATTCACTGTAATATCGAAAACTTTATATATATATATATATATATATATATATATATATATATATATATACATATGTATATGTATATCGCATGTAGAGATAACAAAACGGCAAGTCGAGGCACCAAATCGTTTATCCGCACGATTAAACGCGTATCGGCCGGTTCTCTCTTGGTCTCTATTCTAGCAGAGAGCGTTCGCATGTTCGAAATCATAACGGTGTCAAACGATCGGATTAACTCTAATCAGCCAAGCGTAATTAATACCGGTATGAGAGTTGAATCGAGTCAAAGTACCGTTCGGACTCAAGTAGTAAGTAGTTGTTACCGCTGAATTTTTTCTTTTCATTTCTTTTTTTTTTTTTTCTTTCTACGCAATATGTAACGATTATGCTTGGGCAAATGCACTTTGAACTTTCTAACGAACGTCATTTTTCACGTACACTCTTAACATAACTTATAAGTTCTTCCTGTTTATAAAAAAAGAAAAAGGAAAAAAAAAGAAAAAAGAGAAAAGAAAGAAACAAAAAAGAAAAGATAAAAGAAAGAAAGAAAAGAAGTGATAAAAAGTAAAGAGATACGTCAACGTCGTAAAATTTTTTTTTTCCTTCATATACATATATATATATATATATATATATATATATATAAATTAAAAAATATACAATATAAATCGTGCCTGAACATTTTCTTCGTATAATAAATACGTTCGTTGAGAAAAGATTTTTTTAAACGACACCCCATCATCAAAATGCACACCCATCTCGTAATTATCTATCCCGTTAATCGCAGAATGTATGACTAATTGAAAAAGACAAGAAGAAGAAAATGAGAAAAAAGAAAAAAGCAAGAACTAAAAAGAAAAAAAAAGAAAGAAACAAACCTATGAGTACAAAAAAATTTACAAATATTAATCAACATAAATTTCAGCTGTAAATAAATTTCGATGAATAAAGACATCCGTGTATATACATATATAATTATGTATATATATATATATACACACACACATGCACACAAATATATGTATATCTATACATAACGAGATGAGCACCACTGACCTGGTTCTTAGGTGGGAATGAGAGAAAGAAAACGTAAAATGATGAACGCTAAGGTAAGGAGGAGAGTTTAGGTTGGGATGCACCAGGCCAGGAAATGCACTTGACGCTGCGTCGTCGACGAGGATGAGTCATCGGAGATACGGGAAACCGGTTCGCCACGGCTGCAAGATTCTCCTCTTTCCCTCTCTTTCCCTCCCTTCGCCGTCACTCTTTCTCTCTCTTTCTCCTACGTAAGTATATCCATCTATCTGTATCTATCTCTTTCTCTTATGCTCGACGTCTACCACTTTTTCTTTCCCCCTTTTCCTCTTCACCTCCATCCACCAAACAGTCAGCACTTCTCTTCTACTACCTGCTCCTCCCTCCTTTCTTTCGGTTCTCTCTCTTCCTCTCTCTTTCTCTTTCTGTCTCCCTTCTCTCTGAACCCCCCACCATCCCCTACAATATCCTTCGGACTCCACCTTGTCAGGTTCACTTCACCCTCTCATCCCCTCCTATCTTTCTCCCGCATCCACCTTCTTTCCTTCTTATCCCAAGAAAAGAGAACCAAAGGCCAGATCTCTCTCTCTCTCTCTCTCTCTCTCTCTCTCTCTCTCTCTCTCTCTCTCTCTCTCTCTCTTTTTTTTCTTTCTTACTTTCTCTCTCTCTCTCTCTCTCTTGGCGTCGTCGATCGTCACTTTGTCGCGCCGCATAAGATTCGTCCGCAGAAGAGATATATACCGGGTGACCACAAAGATATGAAGATTATTAACTTCTCTTCCTCATTGTAAATCAAACCGCGACCTCGCGATCTCGTTTTTTCCTTTTTTTTATTTTTTTGAATCGAACAAAAAAATAGAAAAAGAAAAAAAAGGAAAAGTTAAAAGAACGACTATTATTGGATCATTCCTAATTATTAAAGAAGAAGAAATGATGAAAAAAAAAAAAAAAAAAATTAAATGTTGAACGAGTATAACAAAGAAAAAGAAATTATTCTATTCTATCAGTAACATGATTACTACTATCGCGAAATACATGTTGTAAAATATACATTCTATGAAATATCATATACACAAATCGTTGTATATTTATCGACGTGTGTATTTCTATCGTTTGTAACTATTATAGGAACACGTGTTACGAAAATATCGATATTTTTTTTTTTACTTATATATATATATATATATATATATATATATATATATATATATGTATATACAGTTAGGTAATTACACCGTTACATCCCTTTTTTTCTTTTTTTTTTTTTTTGATCGGTCTCGTCCAATTTGATTACTAATCTCTATCTCGTGTGTTTCTCGTGACGTAACGAAAACAATGAAACAAAAACAAAACCAAATAGAAATGAAACAAAATAAAAAATAAAATACATAAAAAAAAAAAAAAAGGAAAGAAGAAGAAGAGGAAGAAAGAGAAAGAAAGAAAGAAAGAAAGAGAGAGAGAGAGAGAGAGAGAGAGAGAGAGAGAAAGAAAGGAAAAAAAAGGAAATGTGGATCGTTTACAGTAAATCGCTGACTCGCTTTCTACTTCCTTTAAAACCTAACACGAAATCGTCTGAGGAAAATGTTGTCAGCGATTCTAACTCACTGGAATTGTTTCGAATACGTGTCTTGTGTACCTATACATACATACACACATTTTATATATATATATATATATATATATATATGTATGTGTATATATACGATAGAAGTTGCCTTTGTCTTGTCACGGTTTCGCCTGTCCGGTGAAAATCGAGTATGGCGAATGTAACCGCGATATCTCGTAATAAAGTCGATCCACAACCGTGGTACGGTGATTTGTACAGGTGAAGTACGGTGAGTCTTATGTTAGAAGGAAGGAACGAACGAAACGTAGCGGCGACACGATGGCGCCCGTCCATTTGTATCGCATTGTTTCACGCACCTTTGAAAGTCCAAGATAGTGGCGTCCCTACTCCCTTCTCCCTCCTATACCTCTTCCCTTCTAGTTGCTCCTTCCCACACCCTTCCCTACTCTCCTCCACCCGACACCCCCTCCCACAACTCCTCGAACATGCATTAGCTCGAAACTCGCTAAAACCACACGTTCGAGGCGATTAGACGGTTCGTGACGTGAAACGAATGTCGTAAAATCAAATGAAAGAGGAAGAAGAAGGAGAAGAGGAAGAGGAAGGAGAAGAAGTAGAAGAAGAAGTAAAAGAAGGTAACAATTGTTTTCGAAAATAAAAGATGAATATCCTTTCATCACAGGTAGGAAAATACCGACAGTATTTTAATTATCATTTTGTCCAATGATAACATAATGTCTTTTGCTTACGCATTCGAGTCATCAACGTTTAGTTATAATACATATTGTTACGTGTATAGACATTTACGTCAGCGACATACAATATGTCCATAAAATTGACGGTATAATATATTTTATGCAAATAGGTTAGATAGTTATGCGAAAGGTGAGTCACGTGTGCATGTGTGTAAATGTATATATATATATATATATATATATATATATATATATATATATAAAACTAATGTACAGATCTATATTACGATAATCGATCGATGAATGATAGGGAAACTTGTACATAAAAGAAAATTCTTTTCATTTCTTTTTTTTTCCCCTTCCTAAATAAAACAAGATAAAACGTCAATGATAATAAACGTAACACGTAAATGTAGTAACATTCTAATGTATATTTACGTGTTATAAATAATTAATATATAATATAATACGATATATTTTAACGATATGTACAGTATATCTAATGTTTAAAGTTTTACACGTGATTCGATATTCGCCTATCGATAAGGGAATTACGTATGTACGTAATATCAAGGATTATAACACATGGCTTATCGGTATAGTCTAAAATCAGAAGAAAAAAAAACAA
>NC_062188.1:17564010-17566510 GCF_912470025.1 Vespa velutina | reverse complement strand
CATAAATTATTCAAATAATTGTTTAAGATAAACAAGGCTTGCTTGCTTGCTTGCATTAATTTCTTTTTGTAAAATGATCGAACAACACCGAAGTCCACTTCGGATAGAGAATGGAGGAAAAAAAAAATATTAATTCACATCAGAGGACTAGGGGAGACACGGGTAAGGGTGTGGTGGCAAGGGTTGGTGGGTGGGGGATCACGTGAAACGAGTAGGTAGGTACATAGAACCGACAAAAGCTATGTAAATGTTTTAATACGATTTATTAACGCGCTCGAGAGTCGAGATCGGCGATAATGTAAAGAGCGCTTCAACCGGATTCGCTTAATGCGCGTATGCATGTGGATTTCCGAAAGCTGTTTCGATCAATCGAATACTCGAGGATAGTCGAAAGCTTTCGAATTACGGGCGTTCCGAGAATGCGACGGATGTTCGTGTTTCGTTGCTGCTTTATTTTACATTAGATTTTCTCTCGTTTCATTGGATGGATATCGTACGTAAAAGAGAAAAAGAGAAAACGAGATAGAAAGAGAGAGAGAGAGAGAGAGAGAGAAATAGAGAGAAAGAGAAAGAGGGAGAATGGTACTCACCTGCAATGAAAAATAATAACTAAAGCTCTCTACACCGTGTATATTACATTATCGACCATTTTGTACTCTATTTTTACTCGCATGAAAAAAAAAAAAAAAAAAAAAGAAAATAAATATAAAAAAAAAAAGAAGAATGAAAAAGGGAAGGGGGAGAAAAAAAGAACAGGAGAAACACGCAAAAAAAAGGATACAAAAAAAAAAATTGAAAAACGTTAGTAAAGTTTCGTTCGCGAATGGGAAAATAACTGGAACACACTCTGTTAATAATCAGTGTATAAAAGCTCGAACACGATTCTCTCTCTTTCTTTCTTTCTCTCTCTATTTACCTACCTACGTACCTACGTGCTAGTTTGATACGCGAATAGAAAAGAGAGGGGAAAAACGAGAGAGAGAGAGAGAGAGACAGAGAGATTACTATCGTACATATTTTCTGACCCTTTGAGAGAGAAAACGTTAACCGTAGAGAAACGAAGTTACACGTTCCGTTTTATGACACACATACATATACCTTGATGCTCTAACATACACACGAAAATATATGCATACATGCATACGTATATACATGATCATGTGTATGTATTTATATTCCTATATATCTAAACTCATCTATATATATATATATATATATATATAGATATAATAGTTAAAGACAGAAGCAGAAACGATCACGGGCCGATGATCACGAAAACGACTCGGTTACGCGCGACGGAGAATCTTGAAGTACCTCGACCAATCACCTACGAGTATATCCACATATATATACACACACATATAGATATACATAAGTGTAACCAACATAGGTATGTAACCTAGTGAGTAGTTATATCGTCTATATAAAATTGTAATAGTAGAGTGAACTTATATATACATATATATATATATATATATATATAGAGATATATATATATATATATATATATATATATAGATATACATATATACTTACATACATATGCGACATATACTCACTTTCAGTTGTCGTCCTACAAGGATAAGAAGAAGAGGAGGAGGAGGAGGAGGTGGAAGAGGTGGTGGTGGAGAAGGAGGAAGAAGAAGAAAAAGGACAAGGAGAAGAAGAGGGAGGAGAAGAAAGAGGTAAAACCCTCCCTCTCTCCTTCTTTCGTGTTTCCCTCGTCGTACACGCGACGGAGCCCGACAAAGCCGCGCCTTATCGCGACTAATTTATATTTTAAAAGTAATTTCTGACGGGGCTAAAGGAGCCAGTCAGGAAGGCCACTCGAGATCTCGACGAATAAATCTCACCGAACGAACGAACGAACGAACGAACGAACGAACGAACGAACGAACGAACGAACGAACGAACGAACGAACAAACGAACGAAAGAACGAACTAACGCACGACGACGACGACGACAACGACGACGACGACGTCGACGACGAAGACGACGAGGGATTTATGAAAATTCCTACGAAATATTTTCAAGATGGAATCGTGCCGCCGTCTTTGTCGCCATCTTGCCGATTATATTTTTAAATATCGGATTACGACGAGTCTCACTCTCCGTCTCCCTCCCACCTCCCTCCCTCTCGCTCTCCCTTTTTTCGCTGAAAGGAAAAAAAGAAGAGAAAATAAATCTGTGCTATCGAGCTCAAGCATCTGTTTTAAGAGAGTATGTTAATCTTCATGGTATTCATTCTCTTTCTCGAATGTTTCAAAATGGCCGCGACCGAACGAGTGCAAAATACAAATAGCGACCAAGAGAGAGAGAGAAAGAGAGAGAGAGAGAGAGAGAGAGAGAGAGAGAGAGAGAGAAAGAAAAAGGAAAAAGAGAGAGAGAGAGAAAGAGAGAGAGAGAGAAAATGGTTTATCACACGGTAAGTTATAAACGTGTTCTCGAATTTGAATATAATGAGGATAGAAGTAGACGGTAGGAAACTAACTAAGTTTA
>NC_062188.1:17556510-17559010 GCF_912470025.1 Vespa velutina | reverse complement strand
AATTAATTAGACGTCGATATCTTTTTCATATCTCGAAAATGATCCCAATTATTCGAATCATTTACTCGAGAGCTTGTATACGTTGTGATATATAAGATTTATCTATTTATTTTTTCCCTTTCTTTTATCTACTTTTCTTTTTCATTTTCTCTCCCACCCTCTCTCTCTCTCTCTCTCTCTCTCTCTTTCTCTTTCAACATCGACTCGATCAAAGGCAAGAATGATGAAATTTAATTTCGATGAAAGTACGTAGAAATGAATATGCATCCACGAGTTAATATCGATTTCTCGTAGGATATATGCATGTTCGAATTCTTTATATATATATATATATATATATATATATATATATATATATATATATATATATTATACATATATAAAAATTATATATATATATAATTTTTAAAACGTTTAAAATTAATAAATATAATAAAATATAATATAAAAGAGAAGAAAAAAGAATATATATATATATATATATATATATATATATACATGTATATATGTAATTATAATTGTAATAGACAAAAATCAAATTTAAATTATCTTTAGAAAAATGTATTTGTTAAATATATTCTACGTAAGTATTACTTATCAATTTACTCTTTCGAATAGAATATTTAATTATTCAACTTATCATTTATTTATTCGATATATATATATATATATATATATATATATATATATATACACACACACACACACAGAGCACGCGCACCTATCGATTATTTAAAACAATTTATAAGTATATTTAATCCCCACATTAGCATCTATTATTTAATTTCAATGGAAGGATAATATACTCGATTATTAAAATTTATGTGCATTTTTCTTATATGTGAATTTGTAATCGATGAATTTCTTATTAGTTCTTGTTATCTCTCTCTCCCTCTCGCTCCCTCTCTCTCTATCTCTTACTGTTCTCTCCCCCTCCCCTCTCTCTCTCTTACTCTTTGAAACACGAGAGATGCAAATCCACGAGTAGATAGAATTGTGGCACGTAGGCGCGTGCCTATTCGCGGTTTAAATATTTAACTCTCTGCTCGAGCGTCAAACGTGCACAATCCACACAGCCGCCATTATTCGTAGCTAATAATTCTCTCGACGGCAGATATAATACGTATCTACTCTATGTACATACTCTCTCTCTCTCTCTCTCTCTCTCTCTCTCTCTGTATTTCTGCTCTCGACGATGAATTTGACACGTAACGAATTTCGTCAAATTTCGATGTAATCCTGATTCATTCTCTTTTTCTTCTTGTCTTCTTTTTTTTATTTTTTTTTTTTTCCAATAGGTATATCAAATCGAACGATATAATGTATATTCTATCGTACGAGTGATCGAAATGTTCGACAAAATTTCTTTCTTCCCTTTTCTCTTTTTTTTTTTTTTTTTTTTTTTTTTTTTTTTTTTAAAACCATCGAAAGTATTTAAAAAAATATACGAAACAAGTAAGTACAGGAAGAAACTTATATAAACGAGATTGTCTGTCTTATCGTGATAGGATAGACAAAACGAATAGATAAAATAATAAAATTAATGAGATCGATGAAAGATCGATGTCTAGAGAAAGATCTTTCTAACGAATTAGGAAGGAAGGAAGGAAGGAATAGAAAGAAGAAAAAAAATACAAATAAGAAAGATGGATATATGATTGGATGGATAAGACGAGGATAGATGGAATAGATCTTGTGCCAGAATCGTATTGACGATGAGCCGCCGACCTTCGCCTCGTCATTTGCCAGTAAATTTCGAAACTGCTGAATCATGATTTCACGTTGAGTCGAAGGAAGGATGATCGTGGTTGGACCATGTCGTATGGGAGGGGGGAGAAGGGGGCTGAGGGCAGGAGAGGGGCCAGAGAGGGGCCAGAAAGGGGGCCAGAGACGAGATAATCGAAATTGCGTGCGGCGCAGAAAGAGAAAGAGAGAGAGAGAGACAGATACAGAGAGAAAGGTGGATGAGGATGAGGAGATCGAAGAAGGAAAAGAGAAGGAGAAGAAGGAAGGAGTAGGAGGAGTAGGAGGAGAAGGGAGGAGGAGAAGGAGAAGAGCAGAACCGAAACGGCTTCCGAGTGTAGAAAGCTAAAAGACTCGATGAGGCATTTCTGCCGTCGGCACAGAAACCACTTGCCAAAGTCCCCACCATCGGGGGAAACTAAACTCATTCATGTTTTCTTCCTGAGTCTACAAAGAAGGACTGGTTGTTTCATTCGTTCTGTTGTTCCATCCTTCCTATGCAATTTACGAATCGACAATTCAAGTTCAAAGAAAATAGTTTTATATTAACTTTATTAAATAAAATATTTATGAATATTATTAGATCGAAGCATTTTCAATCGTTAATAACATTTTTCCTTTTGCTTTATACGTTCTAACTTTTTATATAAGCATTCTCATTTCTATCTCTCTCTCTCTCTTTCCTTTCGTTTCCTTTTTTTTTCTTTTCTTTTCTTTTTACTTCTCTTCTTCTTTTTCTATTCCGACACTTCGTAAT
>NC_062188.1:17553729-17556310 GCF_912470025.1 Vespa velutina | reverse complement strand
CGGCCCTTCGTCCGACGAGTTTACAAATACGCCGGATCAATTCTGGCTTTATTGCTCGGAAGCAACGATTGGTCGAGCCCGGCCGTATCTACGCGTATACGCGACATATCCATGCTATAACGTATATCTTCTATATAACATATAGATATACGTATATGTATTATATTATGTATGTATGTACGTATCTATACAGACACATACATACATAATTTCTAATAATACATACATATATATATATATACACATATGCTGCGTTAGAAGATATCTAGGTGTTTACATGTAAACGATAGATATAGAAAACGCGACACATGCTTATATATATATATAATATATATATATTTAGTATTATATATAGATATATACACATAGATATAGATTTAGACGTAGCTATACGTATATTACGTTCCGCAGGTTTATTATGTTATACCGTACGTACGTAGGTATTATGTTATATACGTAGGTACAATCGATTCGATATCACGGCCGTAGACGCGAGCTATACATCGTTCCAGTCCCCGGTCTCTCCGCACTGACCGCACTAGCCCGCCCGACAAAATACGACTGCACAACGGAGAGCGAAACCCGGAAGCAACCTCCATCGAGCGGCCATTCCTCTGTCTCTCTCTTCGCGAGGAGAATCAAAAATTTGCAAACATCCATTTACATATATATATATTATATATTATATATATATATAGATATACTATATACGAATATCCCTCTCTATTTGTAGGTAGATATCGTATTCCAACATTCTCCATTCTACCGTCAAAACGAAAATGGTCTAGCTTGGGGATGATCGAAATTCGATTCTACCGATTTCCAGTAACTCTCCTGTTTTTCCTCGCCCTTACTTTCTTTCTTTCTGTTTTTCTTCCTTTTTTTCTTATCCTCTTTTTTCTTTTCTTTCTCTTCTTTTTTTTTTTTTTTGCTATCATACCCCTTTTCTTTCCCCCATATCACCCTAACCCCAACCCATTCACTTTGAGCTATCCATTTTGAGAAGAGTTCATTGAATAGACGCGAATTTAGGTGCTGCTGCTACTACTACTGCTACTACTACTACTACTACTACTACTTTGCTATCCTCGAGACATTCTTCAAAAGAAGGAGAGTTTGACAAATTTTTGATATAAAAAGTCAGGATTTATGTCGTCGCAGAAGTCGTTTGTAGAAGAAGAGAAAAAAAAAGGAAGAAAGAAAAAAGAAGAGGAAAAGTTTCAATAAAGGAATAAAAATCTCCTCTCTCTCCTCTCTCTCCTCTCCTCTCCTTTCTCACTCTGACTCTCACTCTCACTCTTACTCTCTAGTTCTCTTCGATCGATTACATAAATTATTCAAATAATTGTTTAAGATAAACAAGGCTTGCTGCTTGCTGAGCAGTAATTCGTTTTGTAAAATGATCGAACAACACCGAAGTCCACTTCGGATAGAGAATGGAGGGGGGGAAAAAAAAAAATATTAATTCACATCAGAGGACTAGGGGAGACACGGGTAGGGGTGTGGTGTTGGTGGGTGGGGGATCACGTGAAACGAGTAGGTAGGTACATAGAACCGACAAAAGCTATGTAAATGTTTTAATACGATTTATTACAGCGCTCGAGAGTCGAGATCGGCGATAATGTAAGAGCGCTTCAACCGGATTCGCTTAATGCGCGTAATGCATGTGGATTTCCGAAGCTTTTTCGATCAATCGAATACTCGAGATAGTCGAAAGCTTTCGAATTACGGCGTTCCGAGAATGCGACGGATGTGCGTGTTTCGGTGCTGCTTTATTTTACATTAGATTTTCTCTCGTTTTCATTGGATGGATATCCCGTACGTAAAAGAGAAAAAGAGAAAACGAGATAGAAAGAGAGAGAGAGAGAGAGAGAGAGAAATAGAGAGAAAGAGAAAGGAGGGAGAATGGTACTCAACCTGCAATGAAAAAATAATAACTAAAGCTCTCTACACCGTGTATATTACATTATCGACCATTTTGTACGCTATTTTTACTCGCATGAAAAAAAAAAAAGAAAATAAATATAAAAAAAAAAAGAAGATGAAAAGGAAGGGGGGAGAAAAAAAGAACAGGAGAAACGACCGCAAAAACAGAGGATACAAAAAAAAATTGAAAAACGTTAGTAAGTTTCGTTCGCGATGGGAAAATAACTGGAGACACACTCTGTTAATAATCAGTGGATAAAAGCTCGAACACGATTCTCTCTCTTTCTTTCTTTCTCTCTATCTATTTACCTACCTACGTACCTACGTGCTAGTTTGATACGCGAATAGAAAAGAGAGGGGAAAAACGAGAGAGAGAGAGAGAGAGACAGAGAGATTACTATCGTACATATTTCTGACCCTTTGAGAGAGAAAAACGTTAACCGTAGAGAAACGAAGTTACACGTTCCGTTTTATAGACCACATCATATACCTTGATGCTCTAACTACCCACGAAAATATATGCCATACATGCATACTAGATACATGATCATGTGTATGTATTTATATTCCTATATATCTAATTATATATAGAATATAGATATAGATATAATAGTTAAAGACAGAAGCAGAAACGATCACGGGCCGTGATCACGAA
>NC_062188.1:17541229-17551229 GCF_912470025.1 Vespa velutina | reverse complement strand
ACTAAAGGATAAAAACATGTTAGAGATATAGATTTAATATCATTTATTTATCGTGAATTTTCTCAATTGTTTTATATTAACTCTTTCCACGTATAAAACTAAATTTTCTTCAAATTTATATATAGATATATATATAATATATATATATATTATATATACGAGTGTATGTATATATGTATGTACTCGTACATCTCTCGTCGAAAATTAATACTGCCAATCGTTTAATTAAAACGTCGTTCATCGAGTTACATTTATATATAATAGTTGATACATATATATTTATATATATAT
The DNA here is from genome assembly GCF_912470025.1 of Vespa velutina. Classification (NCBI taxonomy): domain Eukaryota; kingdom Metazoa; phylum Arthropoda; class Insecta; order Hymenoptera; family Vespidae; genus Vespa; species Vespa velutina. The sequence goes on along the minus strand of NC_062188.1, from coordinate 17,550,938 downwards.
GTATATATATATATATATAGAAACACCCACACATATACACACTTACGAGATGAGAAATTCGATCGTATAAAAATTTCACGTATAATTCTTGTTGGATAAAAAAAAAAAAGAAGAGTAGAAAAAAAAAGAAAAAAAAACAAAACAACAAAAAACAAAACAACAAAAAATTGATTTGATATTTTTGAAAATAAAATTCAACGTAATCTTATATTTCAGGCTTATATATAGGTCCGTTGTATTATCAACTGTCGATAACCGGTATATAATAGGAATATCAGTAAATATTTTATGAATTTTTAGCTTCGCGAAAACGCGTTATACATAATAAAATTGTTTGCTGTTATCGAGTTACTGTTAAAAAAAAAGAAAAAAAAAAAAAAAGAAAAAAAAAAAAAAAAAAAAAATGGAAAAAAAAATAGAAGAAAAAAGAAAAAAAAAAGGAAAAGAGAAAAAATCTGTACTTTCGATTAAATCGTTTTTATCCCTTTTTTCGTTTTTTTTTCTCTTTTTCTTTTTTTTTTCTTTTTTTTTTTTTTTTTTTTTTTTTTTTTTTTAAATTCTCTCGTAAAATATCGAAAGGACGTATTTATATCCTGATGTTTCACGAAAGATTCACAAATTTATTGGACATAACGTAATAGTCACTTTGGATGCTTTGCAATTTGTTGACGATACCAAAGTTACAAAAACCGATGCATACATATATAAGTATGTCATTTATATCGGCACGGTTTATTATTATTATTATTATTATTATTATTATTATTATTATTATTATTATTATTATTATTATTATTGTTGTATCTATCTAATATTTCCGTGATTTTTATATAGTCGAACGTTCACTATAAAAATTATTTGATCTATCTGTTTTTCTACTTTCGTATATATTAATACCGACAATATAAAGCTTAAGAGAATTATTGTATGGTTTTTAATGAAGAAAGAACATGGCTGAAGATCATTAATGATCTAGGAATAACGAGAATATGATTGCAATGATCGATCGTTGGATAGATCGTTAAGGAATCATATTTCCTATATTCACGATTATTGCAAATTACTCGCATAAATACATCATATATATATATATATATATATATTTTTTTTCTCGATTTTCTTTTTCATTTTTTTCCCTCTTTTATATACTTTCTCTCTCTCTCTCTCCTCTCTCTCTCTCTCCTCTCTCTCTCTCCTCTCTCTCTCTCTCTCTCTCTTTCATTTATCGACGACCGATTTGCGTAATAACATACCAAGCAAAAGTCACGTCGCGAACGAGATTCGCAGAAACTTTATTACGGAACGGCACGATTTTTGTATAACGGCGATTAAATGCGAAAGTTTTGTTTCATTATTATTATTGTTATTATTATTCGTTATTATTATTATTATTATTATTATTATTATTTTTATTATTACTACTATCGAACGACCAAACTCGGCACGCTTCGCGAAATCTATAAAATATGAAAATCGTTTTAATCCGCGAAATAGTTTGAGTGGTTAATAAAAGCAAACTGTTCGTTTGTTTTGCAACTTCCGCGTTTCTGTAATTATACGTGGATATTTTCTGTCTCTTTTTTACTCTCGTTCACCTCTCTCTCACCCCCCACCACTCATCTCTCTCTCTTTCTCTCTATCTATCTCTCTTTTTCTCTCTCTCTCTCTCTCTCTCTCTTTGGCACGGTCGGTCTTTCATTCTTTTGCGCACGGTATTATCGAGTTATGCGTATGCACGCACATACCGTGAAATATTTAGAGAGAGGGAAAAAGTAGATCACACAACGTGCATGCATCGAGATTGGAAAAGCGAATCGGCTTGCACGTATCCGCTTAAAGCGTGGGCGTCGAGCATGAAAAATGCAAATTCGTAACTCCCTGGGAAGATCGGATGGGAAAATGGAAGCATGGAGATCGGCAAAGAGAAAAAGAGAGAGAGAGAGAGAGAGAGAGAGTGTGTGTGTATTTGAGAAAGAGAAAGAGAGAGAGAGAGAGAGAGTGTGTGTGTATTTGAGAGAGAGAGAGAGAGAGAGAGAGAGAGAGAGAGAGAGAGAAGAGAGAATAAAGAGAGGAGAGTACATAGATAATAAAAAAAATAAAAAAAATAAAAAAAAAGAAGATGAAGAAAAAAGTAGCAACGTACAAAGCAGAAGAGGTCAAATCGAGGGTGGTAAGAGTCCGAGTACAAGCGCGATTATAATGCATACGTAACCTCCTCCTCCTTCTCCTCCTCCTCTTCCTCCTCCTTCTTTTACTTCGCAAACACCACCTCCCCCTACTTCTCCTCCTCCTCCTCCTTCTGTTATAGCACGCATCATACGCACCCAGCTCTCGGAGAGGATGGTATTACTGGATGACCAGAGAGAAAAAAAGGGGAAAAAAAAAAAAAAAAAGGAAGAAAAAAGAACTTGATTGCGTGGGTGACTTACCTGAAACATAAAGAGACAAAAAGTAAATTATTAATACGATTATATTTAAATAGATTAACGAATTAATTATTTTTCTGATTGATTCGAGATTAATCGCGTTGGCATTGATTCTCTCTCTCTCTCTCTCTCTCTCTCTCTCTCTCTCTCTCTTTTTTCTTGCTTTCAATGTTTCTTTTTTTATTTTTTTTTTTTTTTTTATTTCTCGTTTTCGTTTCTTCAAGATGCCAATGGGTTTCGTGCGAAACGGATAAAAAGAGAGATAGGAAGAAAAAAAGAGGTAAAAAAAAAAAAAAAAGAAAAGAAAAAAAAAAGAGAAAAAAATCGAGAAGGATTTATATCCAAAAACGATCGTGTTACGTAATTCTACGTTATAACTCAGTGTCATATATTTTCTTAGAAGGAAAAAGAAAAGAAAAAATATAATAAATAAATAAGAAAGATTTCTCTGCCCCCTCCCCCCTTCCCCCTTTCCCTCTCTCTCTCTCTCTCTCTCTCTTTCTTTTTAATTTCCTCTTTTAAGCCCGATCGGTTTTCCTTTCCGAACGGATGCGCGTTTAATGAAAGAAGCCGCGAAAACGATCTGGGTTAACGTAAAGGCTCCACGGCTTTTCGTTATTTCTCGTAAATGCCCACGCTCGATCGTTCATTAGATCCTTAAGAGTGAGAGAAAGATAAAATGAGAAAGAGAGAGAGAGAGAGAGAGAGAGAGAGAGGGTAGGAGGGAGGGAAAGTGGAGAATAATCGTGCACGTTTCTCCTATTTATTTCCAACGAGACCTTCTTCATCTTCTTGTTTCTTTCTTGTTTTTTTTTTTCTTTTTTTTTTTTTTTTTTTTTTATTCCCTCTACTAATTGTTCCCTTCTATTTCCACCCCCCCTCAAACATTTTGTACGAACGATCAAATTGACAACACAATTAAACGAGCGACTTTGAAAAAGTACGAATTAATTAGACGTCGATATCTTTTTCATATCTCGAAAATGATCCCAATTATTCGAATCATTTACTCGAGAGCTTGTATACGTTGTGATATATAAGATTTATCTATTTATTTTTTCCCTTTCTTTTATCTACTTTTCTTTTTCATTTTCTCTCCCACCCTCTCTCTCTCTCTCTCTCTCTCTCTCTTTCTCTTTCAACATCGACTCGATCAAAGGCAAGAATGATGAAATTTAATTTCGATGAAAGTACGTAGAAATGAATATGCATCCACGAGTTAATATCGATTTCTCGTAGGATATATGCATGTTCGAATTCTTTATATATATATATATATATATATATATATATATATATATATATATATATATATTATACATATATAAAAATTATATATATATATAATTTTTAAAACGTTTAAAATTAATAAATATAATAAAATATAATATAAAAGAGAAGAAAAAAGAATATATATATATATATATATATATATATATACATGTATATATGTAATTATAATTGTAATAGACAAAAATCAAATTTAAATTATCTTTAGAAAAATGTATTTGTTAAATATATTCTACGTAAGTATTACTTATCAATTTACTCTTTCGAATAGAATATTTAATTATTCAACTTATCATTTATTTATTCGATATATATATATATATATATATATATATATATATATATATACACACACACACACACAGAGCACGCGCACCTATCGATTATTTAAAACAATTTATAAGTATATTTAATCCCCACATTAGCATCTATTATTTAATTTCAATGGAAGGATAATATACTCGATTATTAAAATTTATGTGCATTTTTCTTATATGTGAATTTGTAATCGATGAATTTCTTATTAGTTCTTGTTATCTCTCTCTCCCTCTCGCTCCCTCTCTCTCTATCTCTTACTGTTCTCTCCCCCTCCCCTCTCTCTCTCTTACTCTTTGAAACACGAGAGATGCAAATCCACGAGTAGATAGAATTGTGGCACGTAGGCGCGTGCCTATTCGCGGTTTAAATATTTAACTCTCTGCTCGAGCGTCAAACGTGCACAATCCACACAGCCGCCATTATTCGTAGCTAATAATTCTCTCGACGGCAGATATAATACGTATCTACTCTATGTACATACTCTCTCTCTCTCTCTCTCTCTCTCTCTCTCTCTGTATTTCTGCTCTCGACGATGAATTTGACACGTAACGAATTTCGTCAAATTTCGATGTAATCCTGATTCATTCTCTTTTTCTTCTTGTCTTCTTTTTTTTATTTTTTTTTTTTTTCCAATAGGTATATCAAATCGAACGATATAATGTATATTCTATCGTACGAGTGATCGAAATGTTCGACAAAATTTCTTTCTTCCCTTTTCTCTTTTTTTTTTTTTTTTTTTTTTTTTTTTTTTTTTATTAAAACCATCGAAAGTATTTAAAAAAATATACGAAACAAGTAAGTACAGGAAGAAACTTATATAAACGAGATTGTCTGTCTTATCGTGATAGGATAGACAAAACGAATAGATAAAATAATAAAATTAATGAGATCGATGAAAGATCGATGTCTAGAGAAAGATCTTTCTAACGAATTAGGAAGGAAGGAAGGAAGGAAAGAAAGAAAGAAAAAAAATACAAATAAGAAAGATGGATAGATGATTGGATGGATAAGACGAGGATAGATGGAATAGATCTTGTTCCAAGAATCGTATTGACGATGAGCCGCCGACCTTCGCTCGTCATTTGCCAGGTAAATTTCGAACTGCTGAATCATGATTTCACGTTGAGTCGAAGGAAGGATGATCGTGGTTGGACCATGTCGTATGGGAGGGGGGAGAAGGGGGGCTGAGGGCAGGAGAGGGGCCAGAGAGGGGCCAGAAAGGGGCCAGAGACGAGATAATCGAAATTGCGTGCGGGCCAAGAAAGAGAAAGAGAGAGAGAGAGACAGATACAGAGAGAAAGGTGGATGAGGATGAGGAGATCGAAGAGGAAAAGAGAAGGAGAAGAAGAAGGAGGAGGAGGAGTAGGAGGAGAAGGAGGAGGAGAAGGAGAAAGAGAAGAACCGAAACGGCTTCCGAGTGTAGAAAGCAAAAGACTCGAGAGGCATTTCTGCCGTCGGCACAGAAACCACTTGCCAAAGTCCCCACCATCGTGGAAACTAAACTCATTCATGTTTTCTTCCTGAGTCTACAAAGAAAGGACTGTGTTGTTTCATTCGGTTCTGTTTTGTTCCATCCTTCCTATGCAATTTACGAATCGACAATTTCAAGTTCAAAGAAAATAGTTTTATATTAAATTTATTAAATAAAAATATTTATTGAATATTATTAGATCGAAGAATTTTCAATCGTTAATAAAATTTTTCCTTTTGCTTTTATACGTTCTAACTTTTTATATAAGCATTTCTCATTTATATCTCTCTCTCTCTCTTTCCTTTCGTTTCCTTTTTTTTTCTTTTCTTTTTCTTTTTTACTTCTTCTTCTTCTTTTTCTATTCCGACACTTCGTAATATCCATGAGTCAGCTTGAAACGAAGAGGAAGCTTAGGAAGCTTTTGCCGAGAAAGAGAGAGAGAGAGAGAGGGAGAGAGAGAGAGAGAGATAGATACAGAGAGAGAGAGAGAGAGAGAGAGAGAGAGAGAGAGTAATCGAGAAAGTACGAAAGTCCACGAGCGTGTACGCTTTCATCGTAGGAAACTGCAAGAACGCTTGCCTACCGGTCGTAAGGAGCACTCGACTATTTTAACCGTGAAATAACTCAGTCGAGAGTTCCGCCAGGAGGGTTGAGAGTAGCAAAGAGAGAGAGAGAGAGAGAGAGAGAGAGAGAGAGAGAGAGAGAGATTGAGTGAGTAAGTGAAAAAGAGAAAGAGAGAGAGAGAGAGAGAGAGAGAGAGATAGTTGATACGTAGCACCCAAAGATAGAACGTCCGGAGGCACTGCAAAAAAAATTGTTTTTTTTGTTTTTTTTTTTTGTTTTTTTTTTTTCTTTTTTTTTTCCTTACTTTTGCATCTCTTTCTTTTCTCTTTCTTCTTTTTTCCTTTCTATTTTCTTCTAATCTCTCATTGAAATATCTTTCATTGAGATATTAAAACAATTAAGATGGAACAATGCTTTATTCCTTAATGATAAATTTAATTCATAATTTGAAATATAACGATGATATTTTTTAAGTAGACGATATATCGATGATGATAGATAGTAAGAGATATTAAAGCGATAAAGCGATAGTATAAATGTATTTAATTTTGTCGTTCGGAAATGAGTCTTTAATTATTGTTAATTGATAATTAAGGATAGACATTGGCTAATCGGTCAAGCCGATCAATGGGATCGAGTAGTCCGTTAGGTTTGAATGACGATGGAAACTAAAGATAATGTGCGAGTTTGAAAATGAGGGGATAGAAAAGAGACACGTCGTTTTAGATTAGAATCTTTTAAGGCTAAACGTAGAAAGTAATTTATCAATGACGTTATAACGTCGAAATGTTATTCTATGACATTTTCTAACGTTTCAGGATTATTAACGTTAAACGTCAAAAGAAATAATTGTTATTATCTGATAAAACAAGACAAAAATTACAATTTTTATTACGAATTAATAAATATATAAATAAATAAATGAGAGAGAAAATGAGAATCAAAGAGAGAGAAAGAGAGAGAGAGAGAGAGAGAGAGAGAAATGTTATTCTATGACATTTTCTAACGTAATATTTATGAACGTAGTCTTTGCAAAAATAATTGTTATTCTATGATACAACAAAAAATTACAATTCCATGTAAATAGTCAAATAGAGAAAATAAATAATTAAATAGATAGAGAGAGAGAGAAAGAGAGAGACAGAGAGAGAGAGAGAGAGAGAGAGAGAGAGAAAAATATTATTCTATCGTATTTTCTAATGTAGTAAAATTTATGAATGGAAACGTTAAAGAAATAATTTTTACTCCATTATATAACGAAATATTACACGTAAATCAATAAAATAATAAATAAATAGAAAGAGTTATGATATTTTTTAATAATATTTATTAACGGAGACGTCAAAGAAATAATTATTACTCTGTGATACAACGAAAAATTATTATTCCATGTAAATCAATCAATAAAATAAAATATAGAAATAAAGATAAATGTTATTCTATGACATTTCTTAAAGTCTCTGTAGTATTTATGTTAAAAAAAAAAGGAAAGAAAAAAAAAAAAAAGAAGAAAAAAAAAGAAAAAAAAAAGAAAAAAGAAAAAAAAAAGGAAAAAAGGAGAAAAATAACAACGTTTAATCTCCAATAAAAAAAAATTAATCACTACTATTCGTTGATTACTAAATGAAGAAATAAATCAATCAATTAAATAAATAAATAATTAAAAAAAAGAGAAATAAAGAAAAAGATATGGAGAGAGAGAGAGAGAGAGAGAGAGAGAGAGAGGGAGAGAGAGGGAGAGAGTGAGAGAGCGAAAGAAAGATAAAGAAAAGAACATTATTAAATCAAAATGAAATAGAGATGAAATTTAGATGATATCAAAACGAAACGAAAATGCAGTCGAGACGGCGAATTATCGGCGATCTATAATCGGACGTGTGCGGCGCGTAACGAGATAGAGACTTTCCAATAACCGATAAATTACCGCACGATGACAGATTTAATTGCCGACTCGTTACGCGCGCGGCACTCGTTAAAATTCGATCGAGGCCCATGTTTATTTCAAGAGACCCTAGATCGTGTCCGGTCTCTCTCTCTCTCTCTCTCTCTCTATATATATATATCTCTCTCTTTCTCCCTCTATCACTACCACCACTATTACCACCTCACCCTTCGTCGAGCATTTTGTCGCGCATTTTACCCGATCCTCGATATTCTATTATGAAGATCGACACGGCGGTGGCGCAATGGTGGCGGAGGCGCCCCGATGGGGATGGCTCGCCGAATCGATTTAACCTGTGAGATTTCGAAATTGTTCAAAAGTGCACGAATATGAATATTTATTCTAATGGAATATCTAACTATAAACGAGACTTTATTATAATTCCTTTTTTCTTTTTTTTTTTTTTTTTTATTTTTTTTCTTTTTTTTTCATTTTCTTCTAATTCATTTTCTTTTTCCTTTTCTTTTAATACTTTCTTTAAATTAAGTTGAACGACGAAAAGTACGAAGGGGACTATACGAATCAAATATACAATGGGAGATTTTTAAACGAATGAGCGACTTCGATCAAAGTTTATTCCTTTTTTTTTTTTCTTCTTTCTTTCTTTCTTTCTTTCATTAAAAAGAAAAAAAAATCGTCGCAACAACAGATTCGATTTATTATATATTAATTACTCCTATTTCGCGAATTATATCATATTATATATCGAAACTGTTAAATAGTTAAGTATCTATCGTCACGATTCCACCTTTAACCCTCCCTTAATCCCTTAATTCCCGAAATATAAACAAAACGAATGAGGGACAATTAACGTGAAAAAAAAAGAACAAAAAAAAAAAAAAAAAAAAATACGAATCGATACGTCGTATCGATGCAAGTCAATCGCAATACGATTAACATTTTTTTTTTTTTTTAGAGTTCTTTCTATTCCAAAAATATTTCACGTCGTATTTGATTTTTAAAATATTCTCAAACGTAATTCAACAATATTCATATTCAACAATAACAATAATAATAACAATAAAAATAACAATAAGGACGACGATGACGACGACGACTACCACCATCATCACCACCACCACCACGACGATGACGACGACGACGACGACGACGACGATGACGACGACGCGTCTATAATAATAACTATGATTAGCTAAGAGTAGCAACAAGACTCTTGGTGATACTAGTAATAATAATAATAATAGTAGTAGTAGTAGTAGTCGTAGTAGTAGTAATAGTAGTGATGGTAATGATGATGGTAGTGGTAGTGGTGATGGTGATGGTGGTGATGATAGTGGTGGTGGTGGTGGTGGTGGTGGTCGGTTCGCCGGTCTGTCCGTGCAACCAATTGCCGCTAATTACGCGTCGGATTTAGCGTCATATCGGCGATAGAGCAAATCGTATTATTAATATATCTAATTTTCGATTTTCAACGCGCTCTCTCAGAAATCATTATCCTCGACATTATATGTCCGATATGTCTATCTGTATGTATGTATGTATGTATGTATGTATGTATGTACGTATGTATGTATATATGTGCGTGCGTGCGTGCATGTAAATCATATACATGCTCGTCGTAAAGTGAAAAAGATATAAAATAAAAAACATAGAGAGAATGATCTACGATGAATATATATGGAAGTGTACACGCAAGCAGAACGATTATAAATTTAATATGTTCTTCAACGAGTAATA
>NC_062188.1:17506229-17523729 GCF_912470025.1 Vespa velutina | reverse complement strand
TTCATGGCCAGGCATAAAAACGACTACGAGAAGCACTTATGTGTTTCTTTGGTTAGACTATACAATCCGCGAAGTATTAAAAACATATCGGTAAACTTCCATCGAGTTTCGAGAGTCTACTCGAGATGATTCTTTTCTATCTCTATCTCTATCTCTGTCTCTCTCTCTCTCTCTCTCTCGCTCTCTCGAGTGCCGAGAATAAAATCGTAAAACGATATACCTATGGCCGTTTAAGCAATGCTACTAAAATATTGATGACCTCTTCGAGTAACGGCAAACTATACTAATAGGTGCGTGAACGGGCCGACGACAAAACGAATCGAGTATGGCGAGCCAACAACAGGATTCAGTCGAAGCAAAAAAGAGAGAAAGAGATACATATATATATATATATATATATATATATATATATATATATATATATATAAACAGAGAAAGAGCGAGAGAGAGAGAGAGAGAGAGAGAGAGAGAAGGAGTATAAGAAGCTATTAAAGGAATAGATAAAAGTATGTACGAATAAGAAATGCAACTCGATGTAAAAATATATATAAGTAAGTACGACATACGTAAGTAAATACATCGTTACCATTGCTACTCGTTAGTGATCGCTAATCTAATCTCTGTTCCAATAAGTATTAATAAAACGTGGAAAGTAAGCGATGACGACGACGACGACGACGACGACGACGACGAGGAAGATTATGACGACGACAAAGATTGATTTACTCGTTAGTTAACATAAACTCGAAGTCGAACGACAAATTTCAAAATCTTACGCCATCCATTTTTTTCTTTCTACTCCTTCCTTCAAGTCATCCTATCAAATTTTTTCTTCTACTGTTTATTTCTTTTATTTTCTTTTTTTTTTTTTTTCTTTTTTCTTTTACGATCAAAGATATATCAGATCTCGTTTTTAATGAACTTTGAAAAAGAAAAAAAAAAGGAAAGAAAAAAAGAAAAATTGAGCGAACGAGGACGAACATCCGTTTACTTTGAATAAAACATATATATATATATATATATATATATATATATATATATATATATACGTGTGTGTGTGTGTTTGTGTGTATGTATCGATTTAAACGATCTACGATTACTATCATCGCAAGGTATAATCGATAAGTAAAAATAAAAAGAGAGAGAGAGAGAGAGAGAGAGAGGGAGGGAGAGAGAGAGAGATAGAGAGTAAGAGAAAAAAAATAGTATTAGTATGATATAGTATCAATCGCAAAGAGCAACGTAATACCAAACGTTCTCTCGGTTTTGGAAATTCGCCAATAAGCCGGACGGCACATTGTCGTAGTTAATTTGTTCTATCATCGCATCCGTCTCGTGCTCTTTAAATCACCTAGGTATATGTATCTATATATGTACGTACGTACGTGCGTATATATATATATATATATATATATATATGTATATAATATGTATATGTATATGTATATGTATAGTAGCGCGCGAGCAACCGATCGTGTGCCTTGCGTGCGACAGAAACCTTATTAACTCGACGTCTCGCTAACCGCATTATCGATTGTACAAATCACACCGTGCAAATCGCTCTAATTAGTTAGCCGTTAGGCCTCGTCTTTACTTCACTACATATTACTACGTTTTTTTTTGCCTTTACTAGTTCTACTCATTTGTTTCCCCCCTCCCCCACTCTTTCTTCTTTGCTTTTCTTTTTTTGTTTTTTTTTTTTTTTGTTTTTTTTGTTTTTTTTTTTTTTTTATTACCTACATCAAGAGAGAAATCAACAAAAGAAAAAAAAAAGAAAGAAAGAGAGAGAAAAAGAAAGAAAGAAAAAAGAAAAGGAAAAAAGAAAAATACGTACCAACGATATCGGTAATACTAATCAATTATTGATAATAAATGGATACTCCTCTCTTTTATTTTTTATTTTTATTCTTCTTCATTCTTTTTTTTTTTTTTTTTTTTTTTTTTTTCATTAATAATGTTCGCAACAACGATTAAAAATAAGCTTGGGAAAAATTTAATATGTTACGTTAAAAAAAAAGAATAAATAAATAAATAAATAAATAAAAGAAGAAAAGAAAATTCTAAAGTTATTTTAAATAGAGAGAGAGAGAGAGAGAGAGAGAGAGAGATACACTAATAAAAATAATAATTACAAATAAATATAGAAAAATATTTGTCATACATGTATGAATTTTTGGGGAAGAAAAAAAAAAAAAAAGAAAAAAATAAAAGGATAGAAAAGAAAAACCGATAAAAATTAACTTTACACAATGATGAAGATTACATACTATCGCATTAGATACATTAGAAAATCGTATAAATTATAATGTAATACTACATACGTCTCTAAGGTTGTAATTAAATAATCTATGGATTTACGATAGAAAACGAACATACCTGTGATAATAATAATGAATACGTAAATATCTACATGTTACGTTTACGAGCAAGAGGAGCAGAATTCTGTGGGAAGAAAAGGAGGGTGGAGGAGGGGAGGAGGAGGTGGTGGGAGCGAACGAAGGTGATATGAAATAGACGTTGAATTCTAATTCTGTTGTCCTCATTGTCGTCATCGTCATCGTCATCGTCATCGTCATCGTCATTGTCATTGTCATCGTCGTCGTTGTCGTCGTCGTCGTCGTCGTCGTCGTCATCGTCGTCGTTCATTAGATGTGAGGAAACGACGTCGTAAATGCGCCCACGAAAATGTCGAGATGACCAATAGAGATTAAGGACGATTGCAATTTCTATTCAAGTAATGTAATGTAATGTAATGTAATGTAATGTAATGTAATGTAATGTTCCTGTCTGAGTCTGTCCCAGTCTCTTATTCTCGTACTCGTCGTCGTCCTCGTATTCATCCTATTTGTCCTATTCGTCGTTGTCGAAAATGATGAGGGCTGGTAACGTTTCTAACAACGATGAGAGAAAACGAAGGAGAAGGAGGAGGAGGAGGAGGAGAAGGAGGAGGAATGAGATGAAGAAAAAAAGTTTGAGATAAACATCGTGGATCAAACACATTCAGAGCAACCATAATTACATATATAGGTATGGCCTATCGACCATTGTATTATAAGTGCAATCGTTCATTATAATAATTTAACGTTCTAACATTTTTTTTTGTTTTACCAATGTTTTATCATTGCATTAAATACTATGTTAGAAAAAATGACAACGATTGATATATATATATATATATATATATATATATATATATATTTCTATCATCAATTAATACATTAAATGTCTAATTAAGTAAAAATGATCGATTTGATATTTAAAAAATGTTGGAGTAAAGAAAACGTAGGATATTATAAATTTGATCGATATCAGTCGTAAGGTAAGTGATTCAAGTCACGCCACCCTATATACATATATTCTTTTAAAAAGTTTCATATCAGATAAATAAAGGAATTATTTATCAAGAATAAGTATAACTCGCGTTTTGTACTTTGTCACGTTATAGAAATATAATCTTACTCTTTCCTTTTTTTAGATCATTCAAATCCAATCGCGAAATCTCCTCGAAACGAAAAATATATTACATAGATCATTTTCGTAATCACCACCTTGAATATATGTATATATATATGTGTATATATATATACACACATATATATATATATAAATATCCAATACATACGAAATGCATTGGGAAAACATGCGATGTAATTTTAAACTAGACATTACTTTTTTCTTTTTTCTTTTTTCTTTTTTTTTTCTCCCTTTTTTTTCGTTTTATTATCATTATTATCATAAAAACGATTGAAACCAATCATTATGATTGGTCGTGATAAATCTAACGTTAAGAACGACGATTTTTTTACGTGCTCGTAAAAATAATGACTGTAAACGAAAAATAAAAAAGAGAAAAAAGAGAAAAAAGAGAAAAAAGAATAAAAAGAATAAAAAGTGTATTCAATCATCGTTCGAAATCATCTTCGATAATTAAATATCTAGAGATTAGAAAATATCGTCGATTCTAGAAAGGACGAGAGAATAACAAAAGTCAACTGTGTTTGAAAAGAGGAAGAAGAAGAAGAAGAGAGAATAAGAAGAAAAATAAAATAAAAAAAAAACAAAAAAAAGAAGAAGAAGAAAATAAAAGATGGAGAAAGTCGAAGCACAATTTAATCTCTTTTTCCGCGTGCGCGGATTACATCCGCATGGAATTCAACTTGCGATTTATTACTTTTCTACTTGACGTTCAACCTTCTCATGGACGCTTTTGATGGACCATTCGAAACAGTGTCAAGGCTAAGAAATCCTTTTTCTTACTCTCTCTCTCTCTCTCTCTCTCTCTCTCTCTCTCTCTCTCTCTCTCTCTCTCTCTCTCTCTCTCTCTCTCTCTAAAATGAATTCCCGTTGAAAACGATTCGCAATACTATCGATTCTCGTTAACGGTCCATGTCCAGTTTTCTTCAAATATTTTATCGGCATAAATATTCAATAAGACTATGAAAAGGAGAGACCAAGGAGTTACGAGATACGTTCGAGTTTTCCCATCGATTTCTAGTCAGTGCTTTCGCGAGCATCCAATTACGCGAGCGCGGAACGATCGACGGAGTAAATCGATAACAACGTATGAGTGTTATTTCTATGTGTATATATATATATATATATATGCATACACACATAGTATTACCTAGATATAAATTCTATAATGATACGAAGGCAATGAAGTTAACGACGATCCAAGTGATGTGTCTTAAGATCGTGGGATACATATTTATATACATATATACATACATACATATATACATGCATGTATCTCTCCCTCTCTCTCTCTCTCTCTCTCTCTCTCTCTCTCTTTATATATATATATATATATATATATACAAGATATGAATCGCTTAAACTTAATTCACAGCACGACATATCCATATAAAACTATCGATGCAAATCCAAAGATACATTTTAAAATGCAATATTGGCAAAACATATTTGTTTTAAATAAACAATGTTTCTAATGATCTAACTAATTAACACGCTTAGTCATTGAAAGAGATAAGAGGAAAAACATGAAAAACTAAAGAAACATCACAAAGACAAACTATAATAATATTTCTGGATCGCCTTGATGTATTTTTTCATGACCTCATCGTGTAGTATTCCCAGCAACCTTTCCTAACTCTACCACCACCATCCCTCCCCCATCCTTCTAAAATGTCTCCCTTTCGTCGTCTTATTACGTGTTAAATGGAATAATTTAAATATGAATTTAATTTCACGAGATATCATCGTAAGAACTACGACTTCCTGGCAAAATTTTCCACAACTTTCTAAACTATTCTGGTTCGATTGAGAGAATCGATATCCGTCTCGTCTCGATAACTTTTAAATCATTTTACCGATGAAACTCATTGGAACGAGATATTCCTATCGTCGTCCTACTTATTATCATTATCATCATCGTCATCATCATTATCGTCAATGTCGTTATTATTATTATTATTATTATTATTATCACTTCTTTTTTCTTTTATTTTTTTATTTTTCTTCCTTCTTCTTGTTCTTGCTTCTTTCCTTGTTCATGAAGAAACATATATATATAAAAAAGAAAAAAAAGAAAAAAAAGAAAAAGGCCAAAGAAAAAAAGAAAGGGAAAAAAAATTTATTTTCACATTTCTAAGATACGCCAACGTATTACTCACTTTCTAAATGACTTTTCATATACCTATATAGATATCAAAAGAATAATTATTAACTCGCGGAAGATATCGCGATTTGCGCTCTCGAAGAGAGGTCAGACGCGCCACTTAACATTGGTTCGCGCTGAACGCGAGAAATCTAACGCGACTTTTCCCTACTCCTTCCTTCCAATGAAAGACTTTCTAATCTCTGGTCTCTCCGTATCTAACTGTTTAGTTGAATCTCTACTTAGTTTTCTATTCCAATACGATTAAACCGGACTTTATTATACGAGTTTGAGAGGATCATCGAATCGATCCTCTCAAACTCCTATTATAAATATGAATGGTATTTTTCTTTTTTTTTTTTTCTTTTTCTTTAAATAAATATATTCGACGAATATGTTTAATCGCATTGAAACGAAAATTTGATATTAAAAGAGATAATAAATCTTCGCGAGAATTTACGTTAGAAAATATTTAATTGACGTCTAACAATATTTCGATAAAACAAATAACAAGTATTTATGTGATATCATATTTTCATTTAAAATATTAATATATCTATGTATCGATAATTATTACCTATGTTATAAGTTGTAAAATCTTTCAAAGGAAAATTTAAAATATTCATCGACGGCAAACTAGTTATTAAAAATATCGTCGTATTTCTTTAGACTTTAATATAGGCCAGACGCGCGATGTTACTATAAGTAAACAATTTTTTACGATCAATTCTATCATTATCAAAATCATCAAATCGTTTTGGATTTCGATATAGAAAATAAATCATTGAAAAAATATTTGCTATTATTGCATTGTCACAATAAATTATTACAATAAAGACACATACCTATATATATATATATATATATATATATATATATATATAAAATTATTTTAAGTGAAAAATAGGTAAAAATCATATAAGTAAAAAAATTTTCAACGACAATTCTAATAATTCTATCGCCGTTAAATTCTTGAAATTATTATATATTTCAATATTGAAAATAAATCAGGATAGAAATCCAATCCTATTATTGCAATCACATAGAAAATATCTATAAATGCGGATTTTATGTATCTAGTATATGTACACGTATAATCGTTAAGATGGCAAAGGATCATTACAATATAGTTAACGAGCAAGTCGCCTACTTCGACATTCCTCGAATCGTTGTCGTATATCGAGAAGGCCCCTTTGGTATTACGTCATCGGCGAACGTCTGCGAGTTTCGCATAACGAGACGAATCGACGATTCGATTTACTCGTAGATACGTACATACATATCTACATACTTATACCAGATATATATATATATATATATATATATATATATAATAAATATATATATAAATATATATCAGGTAAGTACTATGACGTTATCATCGTTGTACGTTAAAAACCATGGAAGTAGTTAAAAAGTAAGAAATATAATGAGGAATTAAAAGAAACAAAGTTGAAAGGGCGTTCTCGAGCGATCAAAGAAACAGCCATTTATCGCGAACGTTGGTTGACCGACAATTATATACAAATACATACATATATATATATATATATATATATATATATATACACATATATTTCTCTGTATATTTGTCTATGCGTGTTGACTTCTCCATACGAAGAGATCGCGTGATCGTGCTTTGCGACTGGTATGCAGACGAATTGCACTGGCGTGCTGCTGCATTATTTTACAGTCGGAAGCAGAAAGAGAGATAGACAGAGAGAGAGAGAGAGAGAGAGAGAGAGAGAGAGAAAGAGAAAGAGAAAGAGACTCGAAGGAGGGGAAAGAGAAAGAGAGAGATGGTTGACACGAAGGGATAGAAAGAGAGAAAGAGAAAGAGCTCCGTTCCATGTGCTTCGTAACGCTCGTCGATAGCGTACAGAAGCCAAATAATGAGTGAGTAGAGTGTATGAGAGAGAAGGGGGGAGAAAGAGAAAAAGAGAGAGAGAGAGAGAGAGTCGATCGTCCAGGTGGCAAAAGCACCCTACGATTTTCTGGTCCGTGAAACTCTCTCTTTCCATAGTAAAAGAAAGAAAGAGAGAGAGAGAGAGAAGGAGAAGAGGGTGGAGACCTGAGAGGGGAGTGAGAGAAAAGGGAGAGAGGAAAGAACGAAGGGTAGACGACTACACTCGTACGTTTTTCCTCGAATAATACTACCGACGATCGAAACTTAGTATAGATACATACATAGGTATATACGAAATGATAAAAATATATGTATTAGAGATATCTATAGTCATCTATATGTACGTACATACGTATATACATATGTATGTGAGTTACATATAGATATGGATTTAACAAGTAACGAAAACCATCCACCCTATCGTCGTCCTACGAACGGGCGCGGTTGCTTTGTTATCGATATTGCCTATCGATTATTCGGAAGAGAAATTTTCAATCTACAATGTGTATGTGTCTGTCTATGTGTCTCTCTCTCTCTCTCTCTCTCTCTCTCTCTCTTTGTTATTGTGTGTGTGTGTGTGTGTATGTGTGTACGCGCGTAACTCCGGATATTCGTACTTTCGAACAGTTTGGTAATCGTATTTCTGCGATTGGCGTCCAATCAAAATCGTTAACGATCCAACGTAACGCTTCGAACGTGAATTACGAGAATTGTAGCCGAGAAATGTAGCCATTTTCGAGATTGACAAAGAGATAGAAGAGAGAATGAGAGAGAAAGACACAGAAAGAGAGAAACAGAAAGAGAGAGAGAGAGAGAGAGAGAGAGAGAGAGAGAGAAGGCTTTATACTAGTAGAACTAAAGCGAAATCACGCGAAATCATCGTTAGAATCGAGTGGCCAAATTCACGAAAACGTGAATATTCGAATGTATGAGTAAATTCGATACGTGAGATTCGTATAATACCATTCGAATCTCTCTTTCTACGTAGTTAGAAACACTCGTCTGCCGTCTAAAATCGTTCATGTTATTCGCGGATTAAAGTATTATATGCTAACAAAGAGGATAGTAAGGGGAAGTGGAGGAAAAAAGAAAGGAAAAAAAAAAATCTACTACAGATCAAATACAGATATAAGGGCAAAAAGTTTTCCCAAACGAAGGATCAAAAGTTCTTAACGTTGAGTGATTTGAAATATCAAATTTATACTCTTTCTCTCGAGATCCTTCCGAGTTAATTTTTTTTTCTTTTCCTTTTTCGTTTTCAGATTGTACTTATGGTTTTACGATCTGAAAAGAAAAAGAAAAAAAAAAAAAAAAAAAAAAAAAAAAAAGGGAAGTAACCAAATCCTGAAGAAAGAAAAAAAAAAAGAAAAAAGAAAACAAGAAAAAGAGAAGAGGAAAAAACGAGAAGAAAAAATATCGCTAGGAAGTGATCCTGGTTTTTTTTTTTTTTTTTTTTTTTTTCAAGAGATCGCTTATAAAAACTTTCTTTTTGTCCCAACCCTTCGGTTTGAGACAAAATAAAAACGAATATTCGTCGATAAATTTCGTTAGGGGCAAATTAAAACGAACGTTTCGTTGAATTATTATATGCTGCTGCTGCCGCTGCTACCACTACTTTTCCTATAGGTATGAAATATTTTTTTGATCACCGATCGTATCGATTATAGAACATCCTATATACGTATATAAATATGTGTGTGTATGTGTGTGTGTGTGTGTGTTTGTATGTATGTATGTATGTGTGTGCGTGTGTACAATGCAATAGGTCTAGTCTCTCTTACGCAGCTGCGAGCAGGCCACCGTTTTGCTGTTAGCCGCTTCGTTATCGATATCGAAACGTAAACGCATATCGATCTAGTGCTAACGACGCCCGAGTGTTATCGATTCGCATTGAAGAGCCGACACGACTTATCTGCAGATGATTCGATTCATCTTCTCTACGATGTTAATTGAAATGATCCCCTCGTATGGAGGACTTATCTTATCTAACGAGGAAAAAAAACGAACGAAAAAAAAAAAAAAGAAACGAAAAAAAAAAAAAGGAAAAAAGAAAAAGAAAAAGAAAAGAAAAGAAGAAGAAAGAGAGAGAGAGAGAGAGAGAGAGAGGGAAAACAAGAAAAATAAAAAGAAAGAGGAGAGAAAGAAAGAAAGAAAAAGTAAAAAAAGAAAAAAAACAAAGTGTATATAATAAATATTATTAATTGAAATTGTATGATAGAAATGACGACGTTGCACATCGATCAATTAAACTTGAAATCCATTTTAATAAAATCCATTCTAATATCTATTACGTTTGTAATTGTCGATCAAGATTATCGTAAATCGAAATTATAAATATATAATTTTTTATATTATCCAAATATATTTATTTGTTTTCATTAAATTTAAATCAATTAATGAAGACGCCATTTAGTGCGATAAATTGGGCGATTCGTTCGATAAGAAATACAAAAAAGAAAAAAAAGAAAGAAGAAAATAAAAAGAAGAAAAAAAAAAGAAGTAAAAAAGAACGATTAGTAAATCGATATTGTAAATGAAGGATTATCGACATCGCGTTTGTTCCTTCACGTGTGTGTGTGTGTGTGTGTGTGTGTGTCAAGGTTATCAGATAGGAAGTATATTAAATAACTTTGTATTATTTACGAATACTTTTGCATTTATTAAATTGCCATGTTAATTATCTAAAGTCTACGTTAAGTACGGTAAAATATTAATCAAATTAATCGATTCGTTGTGCAAAAAAAAAAAAAATAAACAACTAAGATAGGAAAAAAGAAAAGAAAACAAAAATAGAGAGAGAGAGAGAGAGAGAGAGAGAGAGAGAGAGAGAGAGAGAAATAGATAAAAGGATGCATTAATCCGATAAAAAACAAAAAACCAAAAAAAAAAGAAAAAAAAAAGAAAAAGGAACAAAAAGGAAAGATAGAAAAAAATGATTGAACGTTGACACAGTATGTAAACAAAATATTATCAATTATCTTCGAAACGTCTTGTAATTAGACACGAGCTCGAATTTAATTTCAAAAGTCGAACAGTCGGTTCCGTATTGATTCCGATAGAACACTGTCCTTCGACGTACGCCATTTGACCTTTCATATACATACATACATACATACATACATAAATCGAACGCGACGAACGTCGACCTTTCGGATTTGCACCTTTTATTATTATAGAAAAGAGAATTACATATAGAATAGAATGTTCAAGTAAAAGATCGAACTATCGAGTGTAACTAAGCAAGCAAGTAAGCAAGCTAGTAAGTAAGTTAGTAAGTTAGTAAGTAAGTAGGTAGTAAGTAGATATATGTATTTTTAGTCTTAAAGACGTGAAACAACAAGAAACAGAAGATCTCTCTTTATAGTTATAACCGATGCAAATGTTGACACAAAACTCATCGAACATACGATGATTTATCAAAGACTCTGACATTCGATGGCGATTATCGAATCTATAAATAAGAATGAAATCACCTAGCGATAGGTAGGTATATCAACGATTTGATCCTATTCGTTGTTCATCAATTATTCTTACGTTTTATTTCTTTAATTGATTTTTTTTCCTCCTTCGTTTTTCCCTTTTGTTTTTCTTTAATTTTTACTAGATTTATTTTTTTTTTTTTTTTTTTTTTTTTTATTTATTTTTTATCTATTTTTCTCTTTATTTTTTCCTTTTTTTTTTTTTTCTTTTTCTTTTTGTTTGTTTCATACTGTAACGCACCTAATCGTTGAATCCGCAATTTTATGATAATATTGTTATTTATCTCTTTTAAATCGCCTACCGATAGGATTATTGTTTTCCGACGATTGCACAAATTTTATATTAAATTCTTAATGACGAATTGACGAATAATTCTAACGATAATATTGTTGTTTATTTATTTATTTCTTTTTTTTTTCTTTTTTTTTTCAAGAGACATAGAGAGAGAGAGAGAGAAAGAGAGAGATTCTATTTATCGCAAAAATATCATATTTAAATCGTAATGTTGAATTGACAAATAATTTTATGAGAATACTATTATTATTATTATTGTTATTATTGTTATTTATATTTCTGGTATGTATTGTATAGAATTTTCTTTTTCCAACGACTGCGAAATAATTATATCGAAATCGTGAAGTACGAATAATTACAGATATTATTATTATTATTATTATTATTATTATTATTATTATTACTATTTTTTTCTTTTTATCTTTCCGAAATAATGTAGATAATAATACTCCTTCTTTCTTTTTCCCTTTCCGATCGATCGCACAAAAAACATATACGAAATAATTATAAAAATTCGTAAGAATACGATTGATATTATTATAAAAATTGAACAAATTTAGAAGCTAAAGGATAAGCCTTAGAAAATCATTGGCACGTACGATACATCCTGAGAGTTAACGTGTGCGTTGATATATGTATATCATTATAACGTACGTGCAGGTGCATGGCGATCGAACGAACGAACGAACGAACGAACGAACAACCGAGAAAGGAAAGGGGAAAGAGAGAGAGAGAGAGAGATAGAGAGATAGAGAGAGAGAGAGAGGGAGAGGGAGAAAAAGAGGGAGAAAGAGAAACAAACTACGAGTCATGGCTGCGTAACGTTGGTAAATTCTCTTTGCGTTCGTTCTTTCGTTCTATCGTTCCTGCACGCGTGCAAACGCGTGCGTACGATGAGATATAAACAAAGCTTCAACCCCTTCTCCCATTTTAGAAAGACGACGATGAACATTGAAGGGTGACTTCTTATTTTCGAAATCCACTTTAGTACTGAAGTAGAGACACTAAAGAGAGAGAGAGAGAGAGAGAGAGAGAGGAGGGGGGACAGGGGGAGTTGGTGCACGAAAGATAAAAAATAGCTAGGAAAAGGAGAGTATGAAGAGTAAAGTAGAAAGAGGGAGAGAGAGAGAGAGAGAGAGAGAGAGAGATAAATAGATAAAGTGAAAGTCAAAGTAAGTGAAAGAGAGAAAGAGAGAGAACGTGGGCCAGAAAAGATAAAAAAATAGCTAGGAAAAAGAAGATAGTGCGAAGAATAAAATAGAAAGAGAGAGAGAGAGAGAGAGAGAGAGAGAGAAATAGAGAGAGATAGAGATAGAGAGAGAGAAAGTAAGAGTGTACTTCCACAGTAATTTTAGTTACTTGACAATTTGGCACCGTCTACGCCAAATAGAAAGCTACGTTAGCAAGTGCCGGAGCTGTTCTTAAAAGACACGAAGGAAGGAAGGGTGGGAGGGTAAGGAGGAAGGGGGAGGGAGAGGGAGAGTGAGAGAATGGTGAGGGAAGGGGAAGGAAAAAGAAAAGAGAGAAAAAGAAATGTTTAAGAGTGAGAGAAAGAAAAAGAAATAGAGAAAGAGAAAGAGAGAGAGAGAGAGAGAGAGAGAGAGAGGAGAGAGAGTAGGAGAGGGGGAGAGAGAGAGAGAGAGAGGTAAAGCCGACGAGTCGGAGGGTCGGCTACGAAAGTTCGTTTGCTCTTTTCGCGAACGAACGGGACACAAGGCATCCCTATTTATATCTTTGCAGAAGCTTCGCTTAATGAGTCTAGGTGCTGTCGCGGCTAGTGAGATACGATCGGCCGAGAACCGAGAACGGATATAAAAGCGAGGCAATGTCGCACCAAAAGAATCAACGGCCACGTATACAAACTGTCCATTCATCGAAACCAACGGCACTCGCTCGCTCTTCGAATGGTCTCTTATACTCAAACATTGTTGTGTCCTCCACTATCCACCAAGTTGTTAATCGTCGTTGTTCATCGTCATTATTAATAGTCATTGTACATCATCATTGTTCATCGTCGTTGTTAATTGTCGTTGTTAATCGTTATTGTTAATCGTTGTTGTTAATCGTCGTTGCTAATCGTCACTTGTTCATGGTCGTTGTTAATCGTCGTCGTCGTCATTGTTATCGTCATTGTCATTAGCGAAAACAATTATACGAGATTATCCTCTAATAGTACAAAAGGGTTTTAAATAATTTTCTCTCATCGATTTACGTATACGGTAACGGGTTTAAATATAAGGCGTTGACGTGGATACGTCAATTAACTTTCCGTTTATAATTTAAATATTGTCGTAATTTGTCCTTATTTTTTTTTCTTTTTTTTTTTTTTTTTTATGCGATAAGAATTATGTTAACCAACATCGTGTATATATATATATATATATATATATGTATATAATTACGAAATATAATCGAAATTATTATTATTCTAAAGATTAAATAATTTCGTTGAATTTACAATAATCCTTTATAGGTATTGGATAGATTTAATATGGTTATGTTAAACATAAATAGAAATTTTTTATTTAAATGTATATATATATATATATATATATATATATATATATACAAATAAAATTATGGAATATACCCGAAATTATCGTGACTCTTCGAAAAGTATTAAATAACTTATTCGAATTTACTCTATAATCGATTTTAAGTATTGGGGTAGATCGAACAAAGTGGTAAGATATATATTAATCATCATTGTTTTCAATATAATTACAAAATATACTCGAGATTATCGTTGTTCGCGGAGAGATTAAATAATTTTGTTGAATTTACAATAATCGAGTATATATACATATATATACATATACATATATATATATATACACATATATATATATATATATATATATATATTAGATGAATTGAATGTAGTACGACGTATGTTAGTCATCGTTGTTTTATAATTACGAAATGGTACTCGAGAATTATCGTGCTTCTTCGAAAGATAAAATAAACTTTTTCTCTTTGTTTTTCTTTTTAATTTACAATAATCAATTATCGATATGACGTATGTGATTTAATGAAATAATATGCCGATTTATGATGTGTTACGCATACTGAATTATATTTTTGAAATATTCATCCCTAACGCTTAAATCAAATAAGTAATTAAGATAAGTAATTTACTTACATACTTGAAAAAAAATAAATAAATAAATAAATAAAAAATAAAGAAAAGAAATAAAAAAGAAAAAAAGAAAGAGAAGGAAAGAAAAGAAAAAAGGAAAAAAAAAATTATGAATAAATAAATAAACGACGATATAAATTTATACATCGCATCGATGAAAATAAAATGAAGGCGCACGATTTCACGTGTGAACGAGGACAATGATAAAAACGGTAGCAACGATAGCATCGCGTTCTTATCGGTATACGTAATGTAAACACAATGAGGATAATGTACCTCGAGAGATCGGTATCCATGCATTATCGCTTATCGCGGCACTTCGTCAATTACATTGAAAATTCTTTTGGGAGTTCTTTTTTATTTCTTTCGTTTCTTTTTCTCTTTTTCTTTTTCTCTTTTTTTCTCTTAAATCAATTAGATTTTGAAGGCATTTATAATTTAGACTCCTGTACGAGATAAGGAAAAAGAAAAAGAAAGAGATACAGAGATAGAGAGAGTGAGAGAGAGAGAGAGAGAGAGAGAGAGAGAGAGAGAGAGAGAAAAGCAATGGGGAAAAATGTTGACTCGCATTGAATAAGTTGCGAACGATAGTTTCCAAACGGCTTGCTTGCCAGGATCGTGTTCGCTCGCTCGGTTGTTAGTTCGGTGGTGTCGTTCCCGATCGAATTTATGTAACGGCGCGCGTTGCCGCATTCTCCGCTAGAATTATTTTTCGATAGAACACCGCGATAACGTCATTGTGCGGAACACAAGAGCGGTACGAAATGTCGCTTCAAATTTTTCCGCGATTCCCTCGATAAACCGGTCTCTCTCTCTATCTTTTTCTATCACTATCAATCTATCGTATCATTCGTGTATGCAAAAAGTCAACGAAACTTAAGCGTACCCGAATTATTAATCGTTCCCGAATATTAATCGTGTCCTATATATATATATTAATCGTGTCCTAATTCGCGAGTTCACATTAATTTTTGTAAATCCTCTAATAACAACGTTAATTCAATAAAAATTTAATAAATGTGGGGTAGGCTGTGGGGTGGTTAGGTTGAATTCAAAAAAATTATCTTTAATTTGATAACGAAACGAAATATCGTACGAAATATTACTGTAGAAAATAATCTCTATCCATAATCTATAACCAATAAAAATTGGACACTATATATATATATATATATATATATATATATATATATATATATATATATATATGTAGTGTCCAATATATATCTTGGTAAAGAACAACAGTCGATACTCGATCATCGAATCTCGAAACCGGATACAACCGATGTATCTTATGGTTTAGTAAACTTACGTTATCGGTAAACTCGTTTTATACCAAATGAGTCATGAGTAACTCCTGTTACATGAATTGATATATATATATATATATATATATATACATATCAATATGTGTGTGTGTGTGTGTGTGCGTGCGTGCGTGTATGTGTATATGTATCATTTTTAAAAAGAAATAAAAGAATTGGAAAAAATATTATCATAGACGACGGGGTGATATTAAGTCGACTATAAGAAAACTCGTTTATATAAATGCATATTAATATATATATATATATATATATATATATATATATATCCTGGTTGATTAACGGACGGAGAAAAGAAGTTGAAAGGAGTCATTTGAATAAGATTTTATACCATCGAACAATTTAAATGTAGAAAAATTCGATTGATCGGATCCATCGATCCATCGATACATCGATCGATATAAAGGAAAGAGAGTTTAGAGAACGATAAGATTTTCCAGGGAATAACCCATTGAAATCGCATGATCAAACTCGAAAGATTGTTCCCATCGCGACGACGACGACGCGTCGACTCGAAAATGATAACGGTCAAGGATAAAGAGAAGGGGAGAGCGAGAAAAAGAGAGAAAGAGAACGGGAGAGAGAGAGAGAGAGAGAGAGAGAAAGAGAAAGAGAGAAAGAGAGTACTCGACACGTTC
This sequence comes from Vespa velutina, assembly GCF_912470025.1. NCBI lineage: Eukaryota > Metazoa > Arthropoda > Insecta > Hymenoptera > Vespidae > Vespa > Vespa velutina. The sequence goes on along the minus strand of NC_062188.1, from coordinate 17,507,330 downwards.
GCGCGTTTTCGACGATAGAAAATCAATGTACCGTGAGAATAAAGTATTCGTAAAGCTCGGCACTTTCGACGATTCCGTAGAAAAAGATTGGAGATACGTGCCAAAGACGTACAGTTTCACGAAACGTTTTGTGCGATATAAGCTCAAAACTCAACCTGCCGCAATGATCGTGACAACAACGATAAACGTGCGAACGATTTTTCCTAAAAAAAAAAGAACAAAAAAGAAAAAAGAAAAAAGAAAGAGGAGAAAGAAAAAAAGGGAAGAAAAAGAAATATTATAAAAAAAAAAGAAAAAAAAAAAAAAAAAAAAAAAACAAACGAAGGAAATAAAAGAGAAGACGTAAACCCGGTCGACGTTATCTCTCGTGAAAAATTACAAACGTGCCGGTAATTAAAAAAATAGCTCGCATATTCTGGCAAAATTATTTTCGATTATATTTTCTTTTTTTTCTTTTTCTCTTTTTTTTTATCTTTTCTTGGTTTTGTTGTTGTTGTTGTTGTTGTTGTTTTTTACGGTTGAAACGACAAAAATGCATTTAAGTGTGTTCGTTTGTACGAGGGAGGGGAGGGGCAGGGAGGGGGGAAGGAGGGAGGAAAGAACCACGTTTCATTTTATAAAACAAAGAAAAAAGAAAAATATTACGATTTTATGCGATTCAACGAGACAAAATATTTCTGTCATTTAATGTCTCAAACGATAATGACTGCGACGAAATGGAAATTTTCGATAGAAGAGAAAGAGAGAGAGAGAGAGAGAGAGACAGAGACAGAGAGAAAAAAAAGAAATGTATAATCGATTAATCGATCTAATCGATCACAAATATTGTATAAATTCGATGTGGATAAAGAGGATAACGATTCTATCGGACGATAAATTTTCATCCTTCATTTTATCGATCTTATAAAAATATAATTAAATGCAACGCTTAGAACGCATTAACAGCGTCCCACTATTTTCTTTTTTTTTTTTTTCTTCCTTTCTTTCCTTCTCTTTCCGTTTCTTCTTTTAAATAAATAAAACGCATCGAAATCATCGTTGGTAACGATTCGCTAAGCTTTTACGTTCACAATAAGTGTAAGTCACGTGGCATGAGTCGTT
>NC_062188.1:17476229-17501229 GCF_912470025.1 Vespa velutina | reverse complement strand
GCTCTCGTCGTCTATTCCTAACCTCTTCTCTCTTCTACTCTTGATTTCTTGATTTCTTTACTTCTTAATTTCTTGATTTAATGATTTCTATCTTTCTTATTATCACCTCATCTTCTATCATTTATCATAGATTATATCTTATTAACATAGGAAATTAATTTGATCGTTGTACTGACCGACACCATCCTTCCCTTTTTTTAATTTTATTTTTGTTTTTGTTTTTAGTTCTTTTCTTTCCTTTGTTCTTTTGGCTTTTTTTTTTTTTTTTTTGCTTCCTTTCTTTCTCTCTTTTCCTTTTCAATATCTTTTTGTTACGGCAGACACACGCACACGCACATGCACTCACACACACACACACACACACAAAGAGAGATATATGGCATACGCGTAAGAGCACTTAGAAACGACGATTAGGACGATAACACAGGGGTTGGATTATTAGAAAGACATATGGAGAGATAGATAGATAAATAGATAGATAGAGATAGAGATAGAGAGAGAAAAAGAGAGAGAGAGAGAGAGAGAGAGAAAGAGAAATGAAGAAACGTACACTCGTAGAAATATCACCAGCTCCTTATACTCGAAAATTGGAAGAACGCGGGTATAATAAGCAGCAATAATAAGCAGCAACAGCAGCAGTAACAGCAGCAGCAGCAGCAGTAGTAGTAGTATAGTAGTAGTAGTGTAGTAGTAGAGTAGTAGTAGTAGTACTAGTAGTAGTAGTAGTAGTAGTGTAGTAGTAGTAGTAGTGTAGTAGTAGTAGAAGTAGTAGTAGTAGTAGTAGTAGTAGTAGTAGTAGTAGTAGTAGTAGTAGTAGTAGTAGTAGTAGTAGTAGTAGTAGTAGTAGTAGTAGTAGTAGTAGTAGTAGTAGTAGTAGTAGTGGTAACAACAGTAACAACACACCGAATCAACAGAACGTGTAAGCAGCACGATTCGCGCTGACAACCGCGTCAGAACGCCCGTCAAAACGAGCCGACGTATTATATGTTTCTTGGAGTATTCTTTTAAAGGCAGCGTGCGTCTAACGCGCGCGTCATAACTTCTCTCTCTCGCTCTCTCTCTCTCTCTCTCTCTCTCTCTCTCTCTCTCTCACTCACTCGCACACTCTTTTTCTTTCTCGCTCTCTCTCTTTCTATCTATCCATCTATCTATTTATCTATCTATCTATCTATCTATCTCTTGTCTCTCGACGTATCACGCTCCCTCTGCTGCGTGGTCGTTCGTTCTTTCGCTCGTTCGTTCGTTCGTTCGTTCGTTCGTTCGTTCGTTCGTACATACGTTCGGTCGGTCTGTCGGTTATATCGTCGTCGTTGTCGTCGCTGCTGTCGTTGTCGTCGTCGTCGTCGTCGTCATCATCGGAGAAGCGTACATAGCGGCCGCCGCCGTACGGGACGCCACCGCCGGGAGAGAGCCAACGGGCGTGGACTGGAGCGAGTGAGAGAGAACGAACAAGAGCGAGACCGACCGAGAGATAGAGAGAGAGAAAGAAAGAGAGAGAGAGAGAGAGACAGCGAGTAAGACGCGGTGTAACTCGCGCGACACGGACACGTTCGACACTCTTTTCTTTCGTCTTACTTACCACTGGCCGAGCTGACGTGGCGTCGAGCGCGCGCGCGCGACGTAGCCCTTTATCCGGACGGATTAAATTCGCACGGTTATATCAGCGCGCAGGGCTGCACCCCGGTAAATACGAGCGCAGTCACCACTCTTGTTTTTGGTATGCCAGGAATGGCACAAAGAATCTAGACAACGCACACGCCTGCTGCGCAGCCGGTCTGCGCACACGCTGACACCGCTTATGCGGCCGCGGGAGAAACCAGAAGCCGAGAAAGGCCGAGTACGGCCGAACCTTCCCCTACCATTTAAATGAGTAACACCGAACTCTCCCCACTCCCCGCACTCACCCCGTTCAGTCGCGTCACGCACGTAATGGAGCTTGGATGCGCTCGCTTCTCCTTCTTCTCCTACTCCTTCTCCTACTCCTTCTCCTTCTTCTCCTCTATCCCCACTCCTTCCTCCATCATCCTACTCCTTTCTTCCTTCCTTCCTTTGCTTCAGCACGCGCGCGCTCCGAACCGTGTTCGACCGACCGACCGACCGACCGACCGATCGACCAACCAACCGACCGACCAACCAACCGACCAACCAACCAACCAACCAACCAACCAACCAACCAACCGACCGATCGACCGATCAACCAACCAAACAACCGACCGTTCGTCCGTTCGTTCGTTCGTTGGTTCGTTCGTTCGTTCGTTCGTTCGTTCGTTCGTCCATCCATCCATCCATCCATCCGTCCGTCCGTCCGTCCGTCCGTCCGTCCGTCCGTTCGCCCGTCGTCGAGTCGAGTCGAGTCGGAGTTCGAGAGAAGCACTTGTTGAATTTCAGGGAGCTTGCGTTTTAGCCTTCTCCGTTAACCGACCGACGCGGAATCGGACCGCGTGCGCGCGCCATTTACAAAATTTGTTCCTTTATATATAATGTAATACATTTTAAATTATCCTTTATCAATGATTTATCTCTCTTATTTCTAAACATCCATTACGACGTATTTTTTATCGAATTAGTCAACGCTTCTTTCAAAAATCTCTCCTGCGTGTTTCATCACATTTATTAAATAAATATATACATATATATTTATTTATAGGACAAGCTAAAAAATGTTCTTTCATCATTTCTATTTTCTTTCAGTTAGAGATGGAACTCTCGGCGAATACTTTGCCTCAATGATTACTCTTAGATTTTGTCGATTCTACTTTTTATATTGTATATGTATATATATATATATATATATATATATATATATATATATATTTTCTTTTTTTCCTTTTTCTTTTTGAAACAATAAAGCAATTTTCGTTCAAATTCGTATTGAACGATTTAATCGATATTAATTACGAATTAATGATCTTTACGGATCGTAAAGATCGATTTGACGAAATACAACTTTGTAAATAAATTTACTTATCGGTTAGTTCACGGTCATTTTAGAAACTGGAACAAATGTGGATAAAAAGAGAAACGAGAATTCTGATATACGTGTCGTCAAACTATATTGAAACGATATTCATACTTTCAACGTCGTTTCGTACGATCGTATAAAATCCCCCTTTACGATTCCGTGAGTCTCAGCGTCTTTCTATACGTTAGCCCTTTCCTTTTCCTCGTATCGTTTACTTCACGTGTAAAAGGGGCTAACCGTGTTCTTTAATGGATCCAAGGGATCGACGCTCGCGGCAGGTCGTCGTTGGTTTCTACGTGGTAAGTGACCCACTTTGGGACGACAAGTGCGTCAGCTTAAGATCACGAAGCGACGTTTATGTTCTCTCCGTCGTTAAGTAAACGACACCCTCGGTTCCATCGCCTATTTTCCCACCCTGGACCTTTCTTTACCTTTTCTCCTATCCTTACTTTCGTTATTTCTCTTCCCCCCCCCCTCTCTCTCTCTCTCTCTCTCTCTCTACTTTTTTCTATTTTCTCTCTTATCTTTTTTCTTTCCTCATCTTCGTATCGCTATAAAAACGATACGTGAAAAAAACCTTCCGATCTTTTAACACTCACATCGTTCTTTCTCTTATTTTTCAAAAACGAAATAAGAAGATTTATTTTATTCGTTTCAAGTATTTCAAGGACGAAAGTATAAATTTTTATCTCTATATAAGAATATTTATCCTTTCTTATGTATAACTAAATAAGTAAATAAATAAATAAGGACATACGTATGTGTACGTAGAGAATACTTTTATATGTATGAATGAATCTATGTAATAGTTTGTTGTAATATACGTATATTTCTTAATTATTACATCGTTCATAGTAAATATCGGTGAAAGAAAGAGAGATAAACTTCGAGATATTGTAGTAATCTATACGATAACGTTGTTTCATTTTATTGATGAAATATATATATATATATTTTTAATGAAAATTTTCATTCCTCCTTGAGAAACGATAGATACAAATTAATCTGTTTTCGATCATACGTCATATAATCGAATATCGTCGTATCCATTGAAAACAAAAACGTTTCAAATTTTACATTTTGTAAATGTAAAAGGGGGAGTGGGATGTAAGAGTGGGTAGGGAGTTTGTCCGAACAAAACAACAAACGGGGAGGATCGTTTTATATCGTGATGAATTTATTTGCTCGATAGAAGTAAATTTTAATTCTCGGCATGTGTGTGTGTGTGTGCCTCTCTCTCTCTCTCTCTCTCTTTCTCTGTATATGTGTTTCTGTTACTGTTCCTGTTTCTATTTGTGTTTATGTATTTGCGTGTAGTACATCGACGCGTTTCACCCGTTACGCGGGCACTTTGTCATCGCTCGACTGTATTTAAATTAACTGACAGATAAATTGACCGGAAAGAGAAACGACCGAAGCAGCTTTTACTCGTTCAACGTAATTTCCACGAATCAAGGTTCTTCAAGTTTTGTTTTTACGGTTCGATAAACGTTCGAAATATTTTCATTAAACGAATGACGAATTTTATATTATTTATCTGATCGCAACGTCATTTGAAAGAAAAAAAAAAAAGAAAACAGAAAAAAAAGAAGAAGGAAAAAAAAATACGGTACCATTGATAATTACTCTTATGAATTAATTGATTAATTATCATCGTCAATTATATAAGTATATTATATGTACGTATATGTCGTATATAAAAATATCGTCAATTACTAAAATGTTATAATATATCGCTATTACTCAAGGTTTGAAGTATTAATATAAAATATCTTCCGAGATAGGAAAAGAGAGAGAGAGAGAGAGAGAGAGAGAGAGAGAGAGAGAAAGAGAAAAAGAGAGGGAGAGAAAATATTTTTTTCTATTTTTTTTCTTTTCTTTTTTTTTTTTTTTTTTCTTTCTTTAGTCAAGTAAAATATTCACAGGCAAATGTCAATAGAGCGAAATACTCTTTTTGTTAACACTATAAAAGGTAACTTTCATATCCTTTTGTTTAGCCATTTTCTCTCTCTCTCTCTCTCTCTCTCTCTCTCTTCCTCTCTTTGTCTCTCTTTCTCTCTTTCCCTTTTTATTTCACATTTACGAGATTTCCGTAGGATGAATCGTGGAAATGAACTAAGAGCCGAATAAAAACAAAAATGGGGGTTGACACGCGTCTCGCTTGAATCACGTTGGATCGAAGGTAACGAGTGAGAGGCTTTTATGGAAAAGGTACAAAAGTGCTCGTAATTAACGTTTTCAAACGCGTTACTCTAGCGACGGGGCGACGATGATGCGACGACGAGGCGACGACGGAACGATGGCGGGGGTGGCGAGGGCGGTGGTGTCGTCGGTGGAGGCGGCGACGGCAGCGGCAGGTTCCTTTTGTACGCTCGATCCATTGTACTCGACAAACACCACGAACGAACAAACACCGTGCTGCATTTTCTCTGCGCGTGAAAATGCGCTTCCTTCTCGTATAGTCGTCGAAAAAATCCTCGTAAGTTTTTCTTACGATTTTCCAAACTATTAAAGCGAATAATCCAATGCTATCGTGAAATTTGTTAAAAAAAAAAAAAAAAAAAGAAAAGAAAAGAAAAAAATCTTTTCTTTCCAACCTCCCTTTTAAATTACGCCCAACTCGAAAATTCTTTTTTTAATTTTGCCCTTCGAAGGTATTAATATTTTCCTGGAATTTCTACTTAATTTTACGATGATAAAATTCTAAAAATCGCATATAAAAAGAAAATTATCTATTAATATTAATATTATTATTATTATTATTATTATTATTATTAATTATTGTTATTATTATTATTATTATTATTATTATTGTTATTATTATTATTATTATTATTATTATTATTATTATTATTATTATTATTATTATTATTATTATTATAACAACGTTTGATATTGTTATATTATATTTGAGTTTGCATGGACTGTATGATTCAAAGATTTATTTACGTTAATAATCATTTTATTTATAAAGAAGATATATATATATATATATGTATATATATAATTATATTAATCAATTGAAGATCAATATAAAAGAAGGAAAAGAAAAGAATACCTTTTAAAAGTACGAACAATAACGAATTACGTTTATCGAACGTATGTACGACAATACTATAATAATGTATTATTTGTCGAGAGAATGAGAACGAGAAAGATAGAGAATAGCTGTACGATACGCACGAAGTTGTAAACAGGATACCCTTTAGGGTGTTGGAAAATCTTCGAGTAGTTATCTCACAGCCCAATTTTAGAGGAGCAAATATCATCGCGTAGCTTCTTGCAAATGGCCGAAGGTGGAGCTCGTGGCAAAGTCACGTATACAACAGGTTTCTAACGGTAATTAAAAACGAAAGAGAGAAAGAGAGAGAGAGAGAGAGAGAGAGAGAGAGAGAGAAAGAGCTTCTCTTTAACAGTTGAGAAAGAACGTTTAAGAGAATGCAAAGCTTATCTTATTTTAATGGGTTCAAAGAAACAGCTAGGAAAACTCTCTCTCTCTCTCTCTTTCTCTCTCTCCCTGTCTCTCTCTCATTCACTCTTTCTCTCTTTCTCTCTTCCTATTTCTCTGTCTCTATCTCATTCGAATTTTGCACACACAGAGACAGTCGACAATAAACGATGAAATCGACGATTATCCTTCCCTTTATATCCTCCACTTATTCGAGCTATTTGGGCTTTCGCCGAGAACCAAGGCAAACCTCCCAGTCCCTGTCCTTGTTCCCGTCTCCAACCACCCACCCCCAATCCCTGTAACTGTCCTTGTCCCTGTCCCTAGTCTCTGCCTTCGTCCCTAACCCCGTCATCTTCTCCTTTCTATTTAACGTCCGATAGTCGTAAAGTCGTAAAATCTTGAACGCGATCCTCGTTTGCATAGTGATACACCATGGATATACTAATTGAAAAGGTATAACCGAACAATGATGATTGGCATTGTAAACAGAATATTGCTTTTGTGTGTGTGTGCGTGTGCCATTTACTTTCCAATCGACCGTTATAACTGATAATCGTTAAGGTATAAAAGAGAGAGAAAGAAAGAGAGAGAGAGAGAGAGAGAGAGAGAGAGAGAGAGAAAGAAAGAGAACGAATATAAATTTTCTTCTTATTTTTTTTTCTTTTTTTACTCTCTCTCTCTCTCTCTCTCTCTCTCTCTCTCTCTCTCTTTCTCTCTTTCTCTCTTTCTATCTATCTATCTATATGTTCTTTAGAAAAGATGATACACGCGATAGCTGTAGCAAAGCCATTTCACGTTATGCAACGATGCACTTTGCATTCGGTCTCATCAGTTAACTTTACCTGGAATCGAGGGTAGGTTCATCGGCATCATCAACGATTACTCGAAAAGTATCTGACTCCTTCTTCTTCTTTTTCTTCTTTTTCTTCCTAATCATCATGTTTCTCTTCTTCTTCGTCGTCGTCGTCGTCTTCTTCTTCTTTTTTTTTCTATTATTATTATTATTATTATTATTATTATTATTATTATTATTATTATTATTATTATTATTATCTTTTTTTCTTCTTTTTGTTTAATTTTCATTTTCTTCTTACAAGCTTGCAACGTCGTCGCTTTAAACAAGTATTTTACGAATGCATAGATATTAGTTACATATAGGAATAAAATAAAGAGTTCCTTGTAAAATGTATTCTAAGAATGCAAAGTTTTCGTTGTAAAATTTTTCAAGGATAAGAATGCAAGGAGTAAATAGAAAATCGTTTAATTCGATGTTTCACCAATATAGTTTGATTGCGTTTGATTGTTAGTATTATTATTATTATTATTATTATTATTATTATTATTATTACTATTATTATTATTATTACGTTTGTTCAAAGAAAGAAAGAGAAGAAGAGAGAAAGAGAGAGTGTGAGAGAGAGAGAGAGAGAGAGAGAGATAGGAATAAAATTATGCTACGAAACAATGATCTTTTACGAGTGTGCCCTCCCTTGGGAACCGATAAAAGGTCTCTTTTCTCTTGGTTATATCCTATCAATGTACTTACTTACTTACTTACACTCTAACCATTGGTTCCAAACTCGATTCTAATTTCTTCCTCTTAAAAGGCTTTCCTTTCTGCAAAAACAATCGTCAGGATGTCCCGTACTTTCTATTTATCTATCCGTCTATCTCTCTCCTTCTCTACGATTATCTTCCTTTTAACTTAATTAATCCTTTTTTTTTTTTTTTTTTTTTTCATTTTTTCTTTTTTTTTTTTTTTTTCTTTTTTTCTTTTCAATTAATTTTTAATCCCTCAATCCTGTGGAATGGATTTGAAGAAAAAAAAAATAAAAAAATAAAAAAAATAAAAAAAAATATATACATACGATTGAACAATATAAACGATACGACCTATCAATACCACACTTTTGTTCGTACATAAAATCGATCGATTTGAACAAAAAAAGAAAAGAGAAGAAAAAAAAAAAAAGAAAAAAATTAAAAAAGAAGAAAGGAAAAGAAAGGAAGGAGGAGGAGAAAGAGGAGGGGGGGCGGGGCAGAGTAGGAGGAAAAAATAGAAAATATAATACAACATAGTCAAAAGGCCGATAATGTACGTTTTAAAAAATATATATATATGTATATATATAAAAGAAAAAGTGTTAAATGATAATGATCATAGATGATCAGTGATAAGACAACCTTTTCGTACGTACTGATATCGTACATTTTGATTTCGTTTTGAAGACCGATCTCGAAATAAATAGATCGATCGATCGATCGATCGATTTATTTAAAAAAGAAAGAAGAAAAAGTGAAAAATTAAAATCATCAAGCAAGATAAGTTTTACACGATCCTTCTTTTAGATAGCAATAGCGTCTCCTTAGCCGTAAGATTTTTCGGAAAAGCAATTTTTCGACGATATTTCAACGACGCGATGCTTTTATTGTCTTCTTCTTTATCGTCGTTCGCGTTTATCGGAGAAAAAGAAATAGGAGCGAATAGAGAAAAACGAAAGAAAAAGAGAGAAAGCGAGAGATAGAGATAGAGAGATAGATAGAGAGAGAGAGAGAGAGAGAGAGAGAGAGAGAGAGAGAGAGAGAGAGGAATAGACGCGTTCAGGTCTTTCTATAGCTGAGCCTTCGCCGCGTCCTCTCATAAACTTCAAAAACATTTCTTATAAACGGCGGATGTTCCGCGACGGTAAGATTCCTGGCGGGTCTTATCCAGAGTAGAGATTTACTCACGAGGGGTGGTAAGGTTGAAGGTATTGAGAAATATCGCGCGGATGGCGCGTTCGAAAATTCCCTTTCTTCTTTGGTACCCAAGGCAAGGAAAAGACTGCTACATCGTCGCGTGTCTTTCTCTCTCTCTCTCTCTCTCTCTCTCTCTCTATCTCTATCTCTCTCTATCTCTGTCTATCTATCTATCTATCTATCTATCTATCTTTCTATCTATCTATCTATCTTTCACGTGCACGCGCGCGTTATATTCTCTTAAAAAAGTAAAACCACTTTCTTTACCTACTACATATATAAACGTTTTATTACAATCTCTCTTTTATTCAACGTTTCATCTAATAAACGATAAAATAAAATAGATTGGAATGACATATTATTTAATTGACAATATTTAATTAATATAGACATTTACGTAGGATTTTATATGGGGGGGATAAGAACGTAAGAAATATTAATGTATATTAAATTGATTTGGAAGGGTGTTAGAAAAGAAGAACGAGAAGAAAGAGCGAGAAAGAGAGCGAGCGAGCGAGAGAAAGAGAGAGAGAGAGAGAGAGAGAGAGAGAGAGAGAGACAGAGAGAGAGAAGAAAATAAGAAAGGAAAAAAAAAAGATAGGTAAGATAAACGAAGGAGAGAAGATCGCGAAAATCTTAGCATACCAACGTTATTATCTTCTATCCATGAAGAAGAGGAACAAGTACCAACGGGAACGATAAGGTAAGTTAAGATAAGGTAAGGTAAGGTAAGGTAAGGTAAGGTAAGGTAAGAAAAGGGTGGGATGAATGAATAGATGGATGGATGGATGGATAGATGGATGCATGGAAGGAAGGAAGACGTCGAAGGGATGAATTCGAAGCGGATAAAGAGAAGCTCGAAGGAAGGAAGGAAGGAAGGAAGGAAGGGATGGAAATAGAAGACGAGGAAGCTCACCTGAAATACCTTGGGAGTATTACGACACATTTCGATCGAATTCTTCAGGAAATCGAGAAATGCCAGTACGGTATATCTCCGTTCGTCGAGATATTATTACGTATTTAGGTGAAACAGTTGCCGTTCGCGGAAGGTAACACATTTAGAATGATATTTCTCTCTCTCCATTTCTCTCTCTCTCTCTCTCTCTTCCCTCTTTACCTCTTCCTCCTCCTCCTCTTCCTCCTCCTCTTTCTCCTCCTCTTCCTCCTTCTGTTCGGCTTGCCATAGAATACATCCCCCGGACTCTCTCTCTCTCTCTCTCCTCTCTCTCTCTCTCTCTCTCTCTCTCTCTCTACTTCGGTGCATGCTATATACCCCATAGCTCTCCGACCTCGAAGGATCGCAGTTCTGCGCGATATCCTGCATATCTCGGCATACCGTCCTCGTCGTTTCCGACATTGTTCCCCGGCCCCGGCCAACACGGAATAATCCCACTCGTTCGACGTCTACGCTCCCGGCTTCCAGCTGGATTCCAGTCGATTCTGCTACCGAGCTTGTGCTGGGTGAGAAGCCAACCTGGCGAAACGATAATTGGAGAACCTTTTCCTACCTCCTCCTTACTCCTTTGCTCCTTTACTCCTCCTTATCCTTAGTCCTTTACTCTTTACTCTCCATCCATCTCTCTTTCGTTCCCCCCATTCCTTCTTCTCTTCTCTTCCTTTACATTCATTTTCCTTCTCATCACGTTGATACTAATCGCCCTTCCACGTGAAACGCCAAATGAGTTTCGTTATTCCATTATGAATCTATTTATGCGAATAGAACAAACTAAATCTCGATTTGATACCAATAATATTGTTTTTTGACATAATAATCGATCTTTCAATTTTAATCGACATATTTTATTATCATTGATAGAGCATATATTATGGCTTATTTCACGTTGAACTATCGTTTATAATATCTCTCGTATTATTTCAGTAGTCAACGTGTATGTACATTGTACGATATATTCTTCAATCCAATTCTGTATATATATATATATATATATATTTTTTTTTTTTCCCTTTTTTTTCTTCTTTTCTCGTCGTACTCGTTAGCGTTAAAAGGATTATTAATTATGTACACGGATAATTCGAGCGAAATCGATGAGGAATTCTTCGATGCATTAGCGTTGTTGCGTTCGAACGAGGAAGACAGTGCCGAAAAGCTTAGAAAAATGTTGGATAAACAGATCGAAAGAAGATATGGTACGAGCAAGACATTGGCTTTTAGAATGCCTAAAGAGTTTTTACAAAAGGAAAGGACAATTTGGAAGACGTATTCTAGGAATTCGATTAAATTGACAAACGATAAAAATCAAGTACAAAATGATGATTCTAATGATAAGAATAACGATACAAATGACAAATCTGTTGAGATTGTTGAAGTTAATTTTAAAAATACTTATGAAGAGGAATATGAAGAATTTGAGAAAATCGATGTACCGAGAATCTCCATTCCTGATGATATCTCTAACGATGGTGCACTTTGCAAGGTTAAACATCTAAAATTTGTCTATATATAGATGTATTATATATATATATATATATATATATATATATATATATATATATATATATATATATATATGCATAAATACATACATATATTAGTCCTGTTAGGTGATTAGAAAAATCGATATATTATTTTTTTGAGATACCTTCACAGTCAATTCTTTTCTCTCTCTCTCTCTCTCTCTCTCTTTAGTTTTTGTTTTATAGATTCTACAAAAGTTCCTAGATTCTCGTAATTTTAGATTTCGAGGGGAAAAAAACAAAAAAAAAAACAAAAGAGAACGAACAAAGAAAAATCCAAATCAGCTGAAAATATATTGAAAAAGATTAATCGATATTTCGAATCATTTATAGATTATCGGTTAAAAATAATATCGATGTCAATTTATATTGTGCAATATAATTTTGACAAACATTTATGTCGATCGATTAACAATCGAATGACTAATTAAACGAATCGAAGATATGCAACGGCACGAAGCTGGGCCCTCTGATATTGCTCGAGTGCCAAGAGTGCCAAGAGATCTATCATCCCCTTTGCCATAATCCAGCGGTGGTCGATATCGACGTCTACGATCCCAGACTCGTTTGGCGATGTGGAAAATGCGCCGAAGTTACGGCCTCCACCTACGGGACTACTTTGGAGGAGGAGAGAAAGGGTGACGTTAAAAAAATTACAAATAATAAATATGCGAAATCGGTTAACGTCGAAAAGAAAAAACGTTGTGTTAAAATGTACGAACGTGAGAAAGTATTTAAACGACGTCGTTGAGGGAAACATTTTTTTTTTTCTTTGTTCAGTTTTTCTTTTTTCGTTTTTTTTTTTTTTTTTTTTTTTTTTTTTTTTATTTGTTTGTTTGTTTATCTATTTTTTTTGTTTTTTTTTCTTTTTCTTTTTTTTTTTCTTTCTTTTTTTTTTGAACGAACTAAATTATAAAAGAAACTAAGATATAATAAAAGAGAACATCCGTGAAATTCAAGATAGACGTGTGGTAGATCTTTTATTCGATAATAATCATTCGTTTTACACATATGTACTTCGCTGCCTTGCAAATCACAAAAACACGATCTCTCATTGCTCGTAGAACATACTCTAATCACAGCACAGGGCACCTTACTCTTATGAACTAGAACGTATATCATACAGCTATGATACAACGACAACGAAGACGACGACGTCTTTAATTCAAAAGGGGGAAAAAAAAAGGAAGAATCGAGTATTATGCAATACAGAGTGAATTTTTTTTTCAAGCTGTTTCCAAAAGAATACATCGATATATTTCACGTCGCTAAACTAATAGAAGATTATTAATAAACGTTAATATATTGTAGAACGTTCGTAGAACGAAACAACGAAATTATTATTATTATTATTATTATTATTATTATTATTATTATTATTATTTTCAATAAAAGTCACGTTTATTAATATTTTTCTTTTAATAATTTCGTAAAACACAATTTGTATATCTCAAATACATTCATATATATATATATATATATATTTATATATACATATGAATCAATAACAATACACTTCTTTTACACTCACCCTGTATATATTCTTTAACAATAAAATGAAATATTATCGTCGAGAATTATATTCTTTCAATAAGACAAACCAAAACAAAACAAAAGAAAAAATAAAAAGAAAAAAAAAAAGTAAAAGGAAAAAGAAATAGAAAATAGAAAACAAAAAAAAAAAAAAAATAAGAAATAATAATAAATAAAAAGATAGGAGCAAAATTCTAACAATTACAATACTTTCTCGCTCTTTTTCATTTCTTTACATTAACTTTGTCGTCGATCGATTTAAATCAATTCGATCGATATAATACTACTTCATCCAAATATATCTTTGTTAATCGAAATAACATCTATAAGTTCGATCTATAAATTTTAGCGATTTTGAGCGAGGACGAGAGTTTCGATTCAAAACTTTGAATAAACCATTTGTGCATTTTTTTTCTTTTCCCTTTTTTTCTCTTTTTTTTTTTTCTTCGATTGACATTCGATACTCATATCATTTTGCTTATCTAATGATTATATTACGCAAACATTACGAGAATAAGAGAAAGTATACATACATACACAAATATATATATATATATATATATATATGTATTTATGTATTGAGAATTTTTCTATCTCTCTCTCTTTCTCCCTTTCTCTTTATCTTAAATTCGATACTGTTAGATTTCTTAAACTAGTCGGACTACTAATCACTACAATTAATCGACTCAAAGTAAGTGCCCTGTGTTTGAAGAATTCTATATGATAATAATAAAGATCAAGATATAGATCAACGTTGATACATATATCGATCTAAAATTCGTCAAAGGGAAGGAAACGATGAATGAATTAAAAAAATTTTAAGGAAAAAAAAGAAAAAAGAGAAAGGAGGAAATAAAGATAGAAATAAAAGGGATAAATAAGATAGAAATAAGATATAATAAGAAGATAGGAATGAAGTAAGTGGCGACACGAAAACGATATTTTTTTTTCTTTTTTTGTTTTTTTTTCCTTTTTTTTCTTTTTTAAGCGACAAAATATCTTTTGTGCTCGTTATCACAGAGAATCGTTTATTTCGTCTAAAGGAATTGAAAATGCATATAAAATGGGGATAAAAGTAAATGAAAAAAAACAAAAAAAAAAAAAACAAAAAAATGAAAAAAACAAAAAATAAAATAAAATGGAAAAAATTAATCTCAATGTCGAAAGAATAAAAAGAGTTTTTCCATTGCGGTGCGTCATTGAAATTCATATCTTCTATCCCTTTGTCTCATTATTACCAAGTAATAAATAAAATATAAAATTTCTTTTTGCCAAGAGCAAAATATACATACGTAATAGTTTTTCCAAAACAAAACAAAAACAAAAAAAAAAAAAAAACAGAGAGGAAAAAAAAATTTGCGTATTGAAATATACGTATATATGCAAAGTCGAATAAAAATTTGTCTTTAATGAAAATCGTGTCTTTTCTGTATATTTTTCTGCTTTTTCTTTTCTTTCTTTCCTTCTTCCTTTCTTTATTTATATATATATTTTCCTTTTTCTTTTATTATTTTTTTTTTTCTTTTTGATTTCATTGGACTCTTTTCTTCGATTAGCAATGATTTATTAATGACACGATTTCTCGACTCGATTCACGATCGAGTATCTTTCTTTCGACAGATATGTTTTGACGTTTAATATTCTTTTCAAAATAGTACATACGCGCATGCGTTCGTTATCAATAGAATTCTTTTTTCTTTTCTTATTATTTTCCTTTTTTCACACTTTAACCTGACATTTGTAATCTTTCAAATTGTTCGTTATAGAAAAAGAAGTAGAAGAAACACGATGATAATATTCAATGCACGTTCCGCAATATAATAAAAGGGTGATATGAAATTAATAGTATGAATACACACACACAAACATACACACATACACAAACACACATATGTATGTATTCAATGTAAAGTTCAATTTTTTTTATCCACGTGTATGAAATTCATGCATTTTGGTTTTGTTACTTTATAAATCACTCTTAATGGTATGTGTGTGTGTGTGTATGTGTAGGTGCCTATGTGTGTTCTATTCTTCTTTTCTCTAGTTTGTTTGTTTTTTTTTTTTTTGTTTTTTTCTTTCTTTCTTTACCTTTCATGATCATTCTTTATTTCTCTACGTGCGTATGGTTAAGCATGCTTCATTCATGAAACTTTCCTAAGGAAATTCTTATTGAAAACACGTATGTGTGTTCGATGAGTATAAGAACTAATTGTATATTCATTAAATCGATTGAAATTAGTATGGCAACAATTTTTTTTGTTTTGTTTTGTTCATAACGTTATTTACTCGACCATGGACTTGACGAGAAAGAAAGGGGGAAAAAGAAAAAAGAAAAAGGAAGGAAAGGAAAGAAGAAAAAGAAAAACAGAAAAAAAAGAAAAACGAAAGAAAAAAAAAATTATAGCGTGCGAACGTAAATACATACTTACTAAAATGAGTATATTGTACTAAAGTAATTGAAATGTTTTTCCTTTGACGATAATACTAAATTATACATCGTAGTTTTATCTATGGATTCCTTTTAAAAATTAACTTTAACGATCGATTTCATTTATCATTTCTAAGTTGTCAAAAAGACGAATGGATTAGAAATAAGATAATACTTGTTTCTAGGTATGTTTATACTTACTTAGAAATATTTTTCTCTTTTTACGTACTCGTTATAGATTTATCTCTTTCTTTCTCTATCTATCTGTCTCTTTTTAATGTGTGACAAATTTAGCCTAATTTCTGCCAGAGTCGAAGTGCCAAGTGAGTGACATCGATTAAATAAAGATTTTGACACTCGTGTCAAGGATCTATATCATTTCGTCTTTAGATAACTACTTTTGCTTGGCACTCGATCATTTTTTTCTTAATCGTCTCGATCGTGCCAGAGATTTCTTGCATTTATCTTACTTGTTTATCGAAACATAGTATCTTCGTAGCAATTATAGTATCATAATGCGCATATCGTATTTTAAATAATAATAATAATAATAATAATAATAATAATAATAATAATAATAATAACAATAATAATTAGCAATAATAATGATAATAGATTTAAAATAATGAAGAAAGAAAAAGAAATAAGAAAAAGGAATTTTTAAAAAATTCTTACGCGACGACGATAAATGAATTCATTTATCGTACGTCAACCCTGTATTTAATTTTGATTGATTTTCTTTTTCCTCTTTCGTGCGTCTTCTTTCCTTCTTCTTTATCTCTCTCTCTCTCTCTCTCTCTCTCTCTCTCTCTCTCTCTCTCTCTCTCACTCTCTCTCATTTGTTTTCGTTTAAAACTTTTTTATTTCTTTTAACAGAGATAGAGAGTTTAGATCTGACACTAAGGGAATGACATTGTGATATGACGAGTCGCGATCATTCCGTGCTTTTTTTTTCTTTTTTCTTTTTTTGTTTTTTTTTTGTTTTTTTTTTTTTCTTTCTTTCTCGTCTTGAAAAATGTCTTGAAAATTCGTACTAAAAGCAAACGGGCCGTGTCAAATGAAATTTATTATTTATGTATGCAATTATGTATCTATGTAATGTATTTATGTACATACGTACACACGTACGTATATATGTATGTGCGTATATACGTGTGCATATAAGTTAGTGCATGTTGTGTGTATGTATATTATTATCGATATGGTAGCGCTCGATATCAGGCACGAGAAACAAGTGATTCAATAAAGATCTTATCATCGAAGAATGATAATAGTTTACCAAGCATTTATTATACAATTCGATATCAATATGAAACGCGAAAATGTTGTATTATTGTTATCTTTAGTGCATCACTTGGCACGGATTTGAACGTTTCGATAACATCGAATAAACCGACCATGATCATTGATCATTTAATCATTGTTTGTTCAACACTTAATGACGATGAAAAGAAGAAAAAAAAAAAAAAAAAAAAAAAAAAAAAATTATTCTCGGAGAATTACGATATAAACCAATGACATTTCGCCGGCGTTTGAACATTTTTTCTTTCTTTCATTTTCTTTCGGTTTCATTCGATTGTTTCTTTTTTCTTTTCGTTATTTAATTATTATAATTATTGACAATGGCGTGCATTTATTCGAATCACATGCCATATGTAGCTTTTGTATAGAAAAAATCTTTATATACGTTATTACTATACGAGCCGATGGTAATGAAGTAAAAGATCGAAAAAAAAAAAAAAAAGAAAGAAAAAGAAATCAATTTAATATATAATTCGTATAGAAATGACCTAATTATACGAATTATCCAATAAATTAATTATTTTTGTTTTAATCTTGATTTACGTTAGACCACTTTTACAATGCTAGCTCATATAGTAATTAATAGTATATATATATATATATAATAATAAGAGATAATTATGAGAGCGTGGTATAATTCAAAAATTGATAAATAGAAATAAAAGAAAAAAAAAAAAAAATAAAATAAAATAAAAAAGAAAAAATTAATTCCGTCCTTAATTCATATGGGAATGATATTAATTATATCTATTGCTTAAGTAAACGAATTTTTTTTTCTTTTTTTCTTTTTGTCAATTTTTAACTCAAACCACTTTCATAATCATCGTCTCATTATATATAATAAATATGCTGGCGAACATGTCGGTGGTTTATTGTTTTGACAATTAATCTAAGAAGAGATTCTCATATTAAAATATATAGAGAATAGTAGATAGTATTTGTGTGTATAAAAATGTGCAAAAAACAGATGTTTTTCTAAGTCGTCGTGTAATATATACGCACGATCTATTATGGTGTATATTATATATAATAATAATAATACATCATACATACGATTATCTTGGAACGTAAAGCTTTCACATGTTATTACGACAAAGAAATACATATGTATGTATGTACGTATTTTATGTATGTATGTATGTATGTATGTATGTATGTATGTATGCATGTGTACGATAAGTTGACTCTCACAAAACTAATTAATTCGGCAAATGCGTATATAATAACATCGTTCTATAAAATTGTCATGCTTGCGGAATATACGAAGAATATCTTATATGAATCAAAAGGACCTTGTTTTTATATTGTTAATAAGGTTTTCTTGGTTCGAAAGTTCAACACACATACATACAAGTGTTTGTTACAAATATTGTTTCAAATTTCATCCCTTGGTCAGATGTTATATAACGAGGGATCGCAGAATTATTTCTTTTCTTTTTTTTCTTTCTTTTGCGATTCCTCTTCGAGCATACTCTTCTCAACTAAATTCTGTTAATCATTCTTAAAATGACGCAATTATATTGAAATATCGAATACTATGTATGTATGTATATATAGATATATATATTCATACATATACATATATACGTGTATATGTATATATTATATATATATATGTATGTAAGTATATATATATATATATATATATATACAAATCGTAAATATTTATGTGCTAATGTTAAAAACATAGGAACTACATCCTAAACTTCGTATTACATTTACGTGTCGTATTTTATAATAATTAGTCTCGTAATTAGATCTCACAGAAATCATTTTGGTTATCTTAAAATCTAACCTTATAAGCCCTGTTTCCTACACATACATATCTCTTAGCCTCGATGATCTTTCATCAACAAGATATTAATTAGAAGATATTTTATTGGATAATAAATTTCAGATCTCATTGTAACGTTCATTTGATGAACGTAAAATTTTCATAGTTCTAAATTACATCGACGTAAATGCATTTCTCTTTCTCTTTCTCTTTCTCACTCTTTCTCTATACACATGCACACATACATATATATATATGTATATATATATATATATATATATATATATATATATATATATGTATATGTTTCTTATAACAACGAATTTGAACATACAAAATAATGTTTTCTCTACATTATATATAAAGCGATTGAAAAACGTAGCGACTAGACTTTATGCGATCGACTAGAATCTCCACTTTCAAAAAATCTCTACAAAGATAAAACTTTTTCAATTCTATAGAATGAAATTTCTTTTCATTCTTCGTATAATGGACCTTTTCTCCGTGAAAAATTCAATTTAGTGTGCTAATATCTGACCTTACTATACTATATACCATGTGCTGTTTATATGTAATACACTTGTTTAATTATAGTCACTACGATGTTTTTCTTTACTAATAATTGTTATTGGAAGGCCATTAGAAGATTCATCGTAAGTAACCCCAGTGCCTTACTATGGAAGCGCTATGTTTCTTTCATTATTTATATTAATAAATATCATCTCTGCTACCTCGTATTTTATTTGTTTAATTGGAAAGGATGATTAAAAAAAAAAAAAAAAAAAAAAAAAAAAAAAAAATCAAAGTAACAGTCCCTTTGAGTCGTTTTAAAATAATTTGATATTAATTCAATGAAAATAGTATGATCATATAAATAAGAAACTTTTAAAAATCACTTTATGCGTCATAATAATAAAATTCTCATTACTTTTTAAATTAAAAATATAAAATGAACAGAACAGCACTTCCAGATAGTGACAGTAGGTACTTTAAGACGACAATCAAAATTATAAATTATTCTATAAAATTAATCCACCTTCGTGGCAGGTAATCCATGACCTACAACCAGCTGTTCTTTCGGAAAGTCTAAGATCACGGTAAAGTGAAATCCCATATTTGCAGAGGCTATCACGTATTCGCATAATGAGAACCAACTAAATGCTAAGTAGGAGAGGCAAAAAAGATTAATTAAGATAAATATCAATTAAGAAAATAGATTCAATATATGATTATAATGAAAAAGCACTTTACAACATCTTACATAAGCTATAAATTATGAATAATTAAAATGAAAATGTTCTTACCCAAGTCGTGACATAACAGCCGATGTTTTAAAAAGAAGATAATAAGTCCAACCGTACTGATCACGCTTGTAACAAACAATGCCTGTTTGTACTGAAGACTTTGTGCATTAGGAGTAACAAGACGGCCTAATCTTACTGATGTCAGCATATATGAGAGAGAGCTGAACATGAACACGATAAAAATCTTCTCGTGTACAGCTGAAAAATAATTTGAACAAATTATAATTTTGAATTAATTAAAAAAAAAAAAAAAAAAAAAGATAATTTCAATTACACTTGTAAAAGTTAATATTTTCTAATGTATTTCATTTGATTTCAATTAAAAGTATATTAACTCTATTGTCAACAAAGCGTTTCATTATTATTATAATCTTAACAAATTGTATAGAAATTGTATATTAATTAAATTTTAAATGATAATAGTGCACTATTGAATCGTCTTAAATTTATTAAACTAAAAGAAACATAGAATAATTTTTACTTACGATAATTCTCTCTATTTGATATATATGTTACGCCACTTAAAGCAGCTACCTCAGCAATATTTAACCAATAGCATAAATTTAATAGTCTACATCCCATAATTCTGCTAGGTACATCTTCTAAAGTTTTGAGTATTTTATAATAATATGAATGATATACACCGGCAATAACTAAACGAGGTCCAATATGTAATGCTATGCTAATACGCCATAAATATCGTTGAGGAGATACGCCAGTTATAGCTGATATTGATGGAAGGATATTATAAACCTGAAGCGATAACACGCGCACATATTAAATAATATAAATTTTATAATAATAATAAAAACAAAAACAAAAAAAAAACAATAAACATATAATCGTACAATACCTTACAATGTGTTTCATGTATGTCATCCTGTTGGAAAATATATGCAGTGACAAAACAAAAAATCAGAGAAAACAATGGTAGGCAAACGGTGCTCATACATAATCTTTTAAATGATATTACTAAATACACAGAACTTTTGCTGCCTCCTACATTGTTAAGCTCCATACTTGTGTTGTTCATCATTTTGGTGTTGTTCATCATTTGCGGATAAGCAAAGTCAAAAAAAACTTATGTTCATCATCAGATAATAATACATGATTGCTATTAATATTAATCCTATTTTGAAGCATGTAGAATCGTTCTGTGTTTCATGATGATATGCCTAAAAATCAAAAAATTCAATAAAAATTTTCATTTCTGAAACAAATGATCTTGAAATACATATCGTTATAAGTATGATAAATTTTATTCCTACTTTTTTTCATATATATATACATATATATAAATTCGAGAGATATATATTAGTGATACAAAAAAAAAAAAAAAAAAAAAAATTATATTTAATGGAAAAAAGAAAGAAAAGGGAGGAAGAAAAAAGAAACATAAATAAAAGGAAGATCCCTTTTCATTAGAAATAAATATGAATGTAAACGTGCTTGATAAAGCCGAACAATGATATGGATTTTTTTTCGCGCCATATAATTATTAGAATGACGAGATGATACAATTCTGACTTTTTTCCTTGCTTTCTTTCTTCTCTTTTCCTTTCTCTTTCTTTCTTCCTTTTTTTTTTTTTTTTGGAATTGATTTTGTGGATAACCTACTTTTTTCTATAAATAGCAAACAAAAGGGTAATGTGTCGCGATGAGCGCGTTCGTGACATTTTGCCATGGGCAAGTTAGTCCATCGTCCTTTTTCAAATAAAAAAAAAACCGGTATGATCGTAATTAAATACATTAGAAATAATGAACGATAGAAAAATAACAAATTAATTGTCTTATTCGAATTATTTTTTACGTACGTAGTAGAAAATATCGACGATTGAAAAAGGAAATATCGACGAATGGAAAAACTTTAAAAATACCATGATATATATATATATATATATAAATATATATATATATATATATATTTTCTTCATCAAAGAGAAATTTAAGAACAATGGTATTATATACGTAGTGCTTAAGTATAATAAAATGTTCTTCGAGTGGGCGTGTTCGTCGATGATTATAAAATAAGAAAAAGGAAAAGAAAATAAAAAGGAAAAGAAAATGGAAAAGGAAAAGGAAAAAGGAAAGAAAAACGAAATAAAAGAAGGAAAGAAAGAAAGAAAGAAAGAAAGAAATAATAATAAACGTTAACAAATAGTAAATGAATAATTGATCACTTACTTTACTTGTGAGCTGTGTGTATCGTCTG
Organism: Vespa velutina; assembly: GCF_912470025.1. Lineage (NCBI taxonomy): Eukaryota > Metazoa > Arthropoda > Insecta > Hymenoptera > Vespidae > Vespa > Vespa velutina. Next base: position 17,479,049 of record NC_062188.1, on the reverse strand, counting down.
CTAGAGACTTGTGAGATACGCTAATCTCTATCCAAGCAGTCGCCATCTGCTTTTGTTATCTACGTAGAGCGCTATAAATCAATGTGGCGGGTTTTTTAAATAAATCGCGCGTTTTTTTTCATCTTTCCTTTTCTTCCTTTCTTTCTTTCTTTCTTTTTTTTTTTTGTTTTTTAATTGTAATTTCATAACAATTCGAATCAGGAACGTACTACTTTGTGTCAGTTTATTGAGTTTTCGAATAATATTTATATGGTCTCAGATAAAATATGTTTTTATTATTAGATAACGATCAAAATATTGTCGAAATAAATCTAGAGAGAATATATATATATATATATGATTAATTAATATCAGGGTGGACATCGAAGAACTGCCAGTTTTTTATTGAAGTTAAAAAACACAAAAAAAAAATATATATATAACAATGAAAGAAACATTAAATTTATCGTTTCTTTTTTTTTTTCTTTCTTCACAATTATTTAATTTATTGAAAATATAGATTTTTTTGTTTTGTTTTGTTTTATTTAATATTATTCTATGATTTTTGTCGTAGAGCTGGTTGTTCCTCCTCGATCTCATATTCGATTTCGACTCTTGGACGCAATTTTTTCTTCGTTTTACTTTTCACGTTTTTATCTTTCGATACTTTCTTCTTGCTTGTTGACGGTACGATATCCTAGAGAAATAGAAAAAGGTTTGTTATTTAAATACATATGGACTTTTTTTTTTAATTACATTACGTTTTATATTTTGAAATTAAAAAAGTTGATTACTTCGATATCGCTGGTTTCTGATTCAAAACTATCGGATAATTCAATTTCTTCTTTTTCACCGGAATTACTATCTTGATCCTTGCGAGATTAGAAAGAAAAAATATGATTAGATATTGATATGTATATATATCTTCATTTTTATAATCAATTGTTTTTACTATATTTACATCATCTATTTCATATTCTTCTTCATCGTCTTCGTCGTCTTCACTTTCTGCTTCAATGTATCGTGTATTAGCTACAGTTTCTCTTTCATCAGCTTCCAATTCCATTTCTACTTCCTTTTCAATATTTTCTTCTTCCTCATATTCCCTTTCGCTTTCTCCCTCACTTTCCATTTCTACAACTTCCACAGCTTTATCGAATACTTTTTGTGGAAAATTGTAAATATCATTGTACTGTAAAAAAGAAAGAAAGAAAGAAAGAAAGAAAAAAAAAACAAAGGATTAATAATTAAATATCAAAATGATAGATATTGGAATTATGATTAAAAATATTTTTTATCTAACCACTCCTTGTTTCAATCTTTCCATAAGTTCCTTCTCAATAACATTTTCCACTCTTGCAGCTATAAGAGCCTTTTCTTCTCTACGTCTTTCACGTCTTTCAATTTTTCTAGAAAGCGGTATTATTTTCTTTTGCCTTCTTAATTTAAGCTTTCTCATACGTATAAGATATTGCGTTATTTTAAGAAATCTCTGTTTGCATTTAGCTTTTATAAAACTTGGCCAATATAATAAATTTTCATTGATTTGATAAATGGCCTTCTCAAAATTTCTAGAAAGTTTTACCTTCTCCCACATATTCTTAGGGAAATGTACTCTAAAAAATTAAAATATACACATATATATATATATATATATATATATATAATATATGTATGTATATTATGTAAAATCAAAATTATTTAACATATATGAAGAACTAATCATTTACCTTTCTGCAGTTCTCATATACAGATAAATAATACCATTCTCTTCTCTAATGGTTGCATATTGGCTATTTGCAAGAGGGCATGATGCCCTACTGCACAATCCAGTAAGATTGTATTCATTTCTACAAAACCTTTGAGTTTTGGTGCTATCACAGAGAGAGAAAAATTTTTAATGAAACATCATAATAAAATTGATAATAATACAATTAATAATAAATAAACTTTTATACTTACTTTACTTTAAATGAACAGAAAGATTTATTGATTATACTCCACACAACCTAATGAAAAATGAAAATTACAAAAACATTATGAATTTTTCTATTAAATATGAAAAGAATTGATATTATATTATTTCAATTACGTACATCATCATGCTGCATTTTGACTTAACGTTAGAATCTATACAATTATTCCAATATAATACACGTGTTTATCTCGTCATAGTTACGGAGAATACGATAGTATGGTTAAGTTTTCTTATGAAATTTTTAGAACAATGTACGATAGATGGCGACACATTGAACATCTGGGAAGTCGAGTATCGCGATATTAATTCTTTCAATCGTTGAAAGATGTCGTTGTTGACGGTCGATTAGTCAATCGGTAAAAAAAAAAAACAAAAGAATATATTCAACCGTCAACTGTCGCCATCTGTACATAATCGATATACATCGCAATTCGATAATATCGATTATCGAAGTAAAGTACAAAGTAAGACAAACGTTCGAAGATGATCTTAAAAATCAATTATTTTTCGGAACATTTTTATCCTCCTGTAGTTTAACGATATGAAAAGGAAAAAACAAGAAATTAAATCCAAAAATTTATCGATTTTTAAAATCACGTGTAAAACTATTACATTTATTTTGATATAAAGTAAATAACGCTTTAAAATTTTCTATTTGTTCGTTAAAGTGAAAATCTCAGTGGTTACGTTCTTTTTCGATTATGTGAGTAATTCGTCTTGTGTGATTAGAAAAAAAAGAAAAAGAAAGGAAAAAAAAATACAGAAAGCAAAAGAATACAGAAAAAAAAAAAAGTAAAAGAGAAATATTATTTGTTTGAAATTAATCCTAAAAAAAATATATATATATATATATATATATATAT
>NC_062188.1:17466229-17471229 GCF_912470025.1 Vespa velutina | reverse complement strand
AATTATCTCAAATGATTATAGCGATATATTAAATATAGTGCGACGATCTTAATAGATATAAATTTTATAAATCTTAAGATAGATTATATCCATATAGATTTTTCTCTTTTTTTTTCTTTTTTTTTTTTTTTTTTTTTTTTTTGGTTAAATTTAATCAAATATTTTTTATATTAACTACGAATGTTAATTAGTTTCAAATGTGAAATATAATTGGCTTTAATAAGGAAAGAATTAATAATGAATCATTTCGAATGATATTTAAATTTGTTCGATCATGTTGAAAATTTTCCGAGAGAAATATTGTCCGTATAATTAATTGAAAATACTTTGTTATTCAAACCTTCATAAAGTTTTCCGTAGATTATCATCATAATACGTCGTATTATGTAATACTATTGACCTCTTATTTAAATTATATCGAATTAATATAGAATATATTATGATCTAGTGTTCGTTTTTCGTAGAAAATTATTATGGTCGTTTGTGATTAGCGAAAGAGGATTAATGTTAGAATTTTATCGAATAACTATAATTAATGGACAGAAAATGTTTAACGTTGGTCGATTATAATTTTTACTTAATACGAAAGGAATTAATGGTTCAATTATTTCAAATGACTTTCAATTCTTATTTTCCCACCGTTGTCATTTTTTTTTCGTAAGTGATTACTTTTTCGATAAAATTTCAATTTCAATTTTATTAAAAATATCAATTTCAATTTTGTTGAAGAAGTTCAAAAGTAAAAAAGCGATGGACCTGAGTAAGATTTAAAAAAGAAAAAAAAGAAAAAAAAATTGAAGAAGAGAGAAGAAAATTAAAAAATAAAGGAAATAAAAAAGAAGAAAGAAAGAAAGAAAGAAAGAAAGAAAGAAAGAAATATATAAAATAATTAATCATTTTAAAAACCTAATTTAAATTGCCTATGATTCCGTTAGGAATTCGAGTGTAAGCACACGGGAGAAAATAGAATGGGAAGAAGAATTCGGTGGAAATTCGAGGGAACCGTTTCCGGTTCCGGCTCTTTGAACTCGTTCGACGAAGGATCGGTACTCTTGCACCCTTCGAACAGAATCCAAGTACTATGCCGTGATTGCGAGCGACGGAGGGTAAAAAAAGCTTCTCTGGAAGGCGCCTTTACACTTTTCTCTACCCTTCGCATACTTTCTCTTTCTCTCCCTCTCTCTCTCTCTCTCTCTCTCTATATATATATATATATATATATATAAAGTAAAGGGGGAGGAAGGGGTGAGAGGGTGGAAGGTAACGACACAGACGACGACGACGACATAAACCGTCGTCGGTCGGCTGATTAGTCGCGAGATTTCGTCCATTCGCTTCGATTCGATTCCGTCGTCGTTGATTCACCTCTCTGGATGAGAAAAATCTTTTCTTCTTCTTCTTCTTCTTCTTCTTTTTCTTCTTCTTCTTCTTCTTCTTCTTCTTCTTCTTCTTCTTCTTCTTCTTCTTCTTCTTAAGAGAAAGAGAGAGAATGAGAGAGAAAAGAAATCAATGCGATTCTTTTCCTTCTTCACGTTTTGTACTATTCCGTTTCTTTCTTTCTTGAAATGCGGATGAAAAATTACCTGAAAGAGAGAGAGAGAGGGAGAGAGAGGGAGAGAGAGAGGGAGGGAGAAAGAAAAGAAAAATTTCCAAACGTTCAAACTGTCGAATAGATGAATTTTTGTTACGAAAGGTTTCTAAAACGTCGAATTGTCTAGGAATAGGATTTAATCGGACATTTCCTTTTTCTTTTCTTTTTCTTCTTTTTTTTTTTTTTTTTTTCCCTTAAATTTATTACCACTCCGTTCGAATTTCTTTCGTCATGAATAATTTCTTGTTACATCGACGAATATTATTTTCTATTATTAACCATCGATTCGCTCAAATAAATAATATTGGAATTTGTTGTGTCTATTGCATCGAAATATTTTAATCGAAGATTTTCTGCACTTTGAACAATTTTTATCGAGACAAATATGTCGCCGTAAATTTCGATATCAATTAATACAAAGATCTGCTTGGATTTTTGCTTTTTTTCTTTTTTTTTTTTTTTTTTTTGTTTTTTGATCTTACGACGAAATTAAATACATTTGTTTATCAATTGTAGGATTGAAAATTTATATCTTACGAAACGTTTGTAAATATTTTAATTGATCATTCCAATCTTGTTCTTTTTTTTTTTTTTTTCTTTTTTTTTCTTTTTTTTTGCGTTAAAAGATAACTCGTTTCTATCGAATAATATTATATCATAATATATCATCTATTTATCTAAGTAATTTTCTTCGTTGGTAAAATTTCACATCGCAAATTTCTCAATGGGTTTTAACGTCTGGTTATTTCGTTCGGACTTTAAAAAGAAAAATGTTAACAACAAAGAGGAAGAAGAAGAGGAAGAAGAAGAAGAAGAAGAATAAAGGAAAGAGAGAGAGAGAAAGAGAGAGAGAGAGAGAGAGAGAGAAAAGAGGAAGAAAAAAGGAAAAAGAAGAAAGAAAAAGAAAAAAGAAAAACTCGTAAGCGAACGCAAAAAGAGGAAAGAAACGAGCTCGCATTAACGGTACCGAACGAGAGAAGGCCACCAGGCACCACCACCCCGCGTGCCACCCCGTGGCTCGCGTCGCTACAATATTTATGGGGTTGTTCGCGCGAGCGAGCGATTTTTGTTCACGCGAGTTCGCCCGGTTGGTTGCTCGGGGATCCTAACAAGTCCCTAACTCGTGTACGGGACGAGTACGAAGCGAGCGCGAAAAATTAATGACCGCGAGGAGGAACGGCCCGATTCGAGTACGACGAAAATTTTGTCCTTTCGAAGGACATTTCACGCCTCTTACGTCGAGAACAACGACGGGGGAAGAGTTCCTTATTTTTCTTTTCTTCCTTTTTTCTTTTTTTTTCTTTTTTTTCCTTTCTTTTTTTTTTTTTTTTTTTTTTGCCAAAAAAGTTTTTTCTATCTCGAACAGAACGATAGATAAAAATAACGGGCCTAAGGCGATGAGGACTTTTATGGTAATCGGAAATCATTTTTTTCTCTTTCTCTTTTCCTTTTTTCTTCTCTCTCTCTCTCTCTCTCTCTCTCTCTCTCTCTCTCTTTCTCTCTCTCTCTCTCTCTTTCTTTTTTTTTTTTTTTTGATAGTGTCGTTACAAGGGAAATAAAAGAGAAAAGTCAATAATGTCAGAATCATTATAATCGAGCGAAGGATTAAAATTTATTTACAATCCTTCTTGTAGATAGGCATTTTCTATGTACCTTCACGTAATATTTTAGATACGCAAACGAACGAGATAAACGTTAAAATAATTGTGAATAATGAAAAAAGAAAGGAAGAAAGAAAAAAAAAGGAAGAAAAAACAAGAAATATATATACTACCAAACAATAAACAATAACAAGAACAAAAATTCGTATGATACATTATTATTAAATATAATTCCGTGAGAATGCGTGGAGCTATGAGGAGGACGATGAGTAATGAGAAGGAGGATGAGGATAGAGGAGGAGGAGGAGAGATAAAAAAAAAGCCTTACCCATAGTAATCGTTATATAGCGATAAAAAAAAAAAAAAAAAAAAAAAAAAAAAAAAAGCAAAACAGAAAAAAGTTCAATATCTTTCGATACAAATTGTCAATGGTGTTTAAGATAATTCTATGGTCAACTTTCGATGAGAGACAAAGCGTCGAAGCTTCGGGGGAATCTCAAATAGTCGGCGAAGCGAATCGATTGGAGTGAAAATCACTCAACAGTTTGCGATTCCGTAAATATTGTAGTGCCAGGACCACAGGGGGTGGATATTTCGTTCATTTTTTTTTTCTTTCTTTCTTTCTTTTTTGTCCTTTTTTTGTTCTTTTCTCTCTCTCTCTCTCTCTCTCTCAGTGCGCGCGCTTCGCACAGCAACGGTGCGACGTTAACGCGTGCCTTCTTGCCCCCCTCAAGTGGTCCGTGCGATATGGCGGAAGAATCGATTGCACACGAAGAGACCGAAGGAAGAAACGTTTAAACCTTTTCCACTCGTGCCCACCGACCTTCTTTCATTTTCTCTCTCTCTCTCTCTCTCTTTCTCTTTCTCTTTTACTTTTTCTTTCTCTCTCTCTCTCTCTCTCTCTCTCTCTCTCTCTCTTTCTCTCTCTGTTGTATGTATTTACTTGGTTACATCCATCGAGCTTTCTTCCGGAAACGAACGTGCCGTTAATAATTCTTAAATACCTTTGCAAACTGACCGCATTAGTTTAAGTTCCTCCTGTTAACTGCAAACGAAGATGACTATTTGAATTGTCAATTTATTTTTCATGAACGATCGATTATGAAAAATCGAAAGAAAATATTTATCGATTGAAGGATTAAAAAGATCCAATAAAATATTTATTAATGATTGTACATATTATGTAAATACGTAAAAAATTGTATTACGTATTTACGCATTCGACTTAATTCAATAAATGAAATATTATCGAAGATAGATTTTTATGAAAGAGAGAGAGAGAGAGAGAGAGAGAGAGAGAGAGAGAAAGAAAGAGAGAGAGAGAGAGATAGAAAATGAAAGAAATAGATTAGAGAAAATTTTAAAATGCAAATATCACTTTTTGTCGAGTAAAAAAGTCCATAATGCTACCGTAACTGGTCAATGTTACGTATCTCATGCGGACAAATGATATTTTTCCGTGGCCAGTTTGCCACGGTCCAGTTTGAATTTACCACAGGAACGCGAAGGCCACGCCTGCTCCTAAAATTATTCGATCGAACGACTCACGAGAATCGACGTTCAAGAATCAATCGAACTCATTCGTTCGACGAATCAGAAATGGATTTTGTTGCGATTACGATAGAATTTTAACTTTGTCACAAGTTTTCTTTTTCCCTTAATTTTTCTTTTTCTTTTCTACATCTTTCGCCTTTTTATATTTCCCTTGTAATATAAAACGATTACGGATATGCGGAACATCGAATGAAAAAAAAAAAAAAAAAAAAGAAAAAAAAAAGAAAAAAAAGAAGAATAAATAAATAAATAAA
>NC_062188.1:17458729-17463729 GCF_912470025.1 Vespa velutina | reverse complement strand
GATAAAATAAAAAATAAAAAATATGGATTTATATCGAAATAAGGTGTTATATTGTTCTGGTATAAGTTTAATGAAAAGAATCAAGTCAATCAATTTGATTTGATCGAAGATTATGAGTCAATACTCGAGTCAAGCCCATCGCTAGAAGAACCACCGGCAATAGCGTACGGCCTCGAGAACCTCCCGTTGGCTATAGAGTTAAAATGCCAGGGCTGGCTCCATCGGGCCATTGGTCTGCACCACTGGCTTCGACGCTCTGCCAACCACCGGCAACCTCCATCGGCAACCTCCAACTCACCCACAGCCACCCCCTTCGTTTTCCGGGAGGAAAGGCGGCTTCTCTGCCTTCCAGCCAAAGGCAGACTATGCCAAGAATATGAATATCATACGTTGCCCTTAGGATTCTTCAAATCTTCGCACCTACCTTTAAAAAATTCGTACTTTCTTTTCTTCCCTTTTTCTTTCTTTCTTTCTTTTTTCTTCTTTACCTCCTCCTCCTCCTCCTCCTCCTCCCTCTCCCCTTCTTTTTCTTCCTTTTCTTCTCTGTTTCTTTTTGCTTTCAAATCTTCTCAAATACATGTCATTTCATTTTTTAACTTATCGATCGAGTTTTATCGATGAATATCGAATAAAAAGAAACGTATAATGTCGCCTATACGAGATATCCTTTAAAATGACGTATACACGTGAAAAAATAGAGATGTAACGTTAGGATAGATTTAAATTGAGACAACTTGTATATAATGAAATTCTTATTATTCGACATTGTCGAAATTGTTATAATTATTTGTTATAATTATTTGAGAAAAATGATAATATGAATGAGTCATTTTAAATACCGCGACGTATATGTTCGATTGTATTTTTTATTCTTCTTCTTTTTTTTCTTTTTTTTCTTTTTTTCAAATAAATATTATCAAAGATTTAAATTTAATGTATCTTGAGGCTATTTCGTAGAGATTCAGCCTATTTCTTTTTTGTCAAGATACGAAAGTAGTGACGATTTCTTTGCTTTTATTTTTGTTTTTTGTGTTTGTTTTTTTTTCATTTTTTTTTTTTTTTTCGTTTTTTCATAATAGAAATTATTAGTCTTAGAGAGAATTGATATAAAGTATGATAAAAATTGATCGCATTATTGCGATTACGTAGTTTTAAGATCGATTTAAAACGGGATAAATCTTATGTTATAATTACATCGTTATTACGAGAATTGTTGTTGAAATTTTAATGGATTAAAGAGAGGAAAAAAAATATGATCTCATAAAAATCACATATCGTACGTGACAAGTTCTATAGGATTTGATCGTTGTTACATCCGACGTCTATAAGTTATCCGGATTCTCTCGAAATGAGCTCGTAAGGTTGTACCCTTTTGGCTCGTTCAACCTTCTTAATCTCCGGCATTTTGTAACTGCAGGTTACTGCCTCTACCAGCTGCAATGCGGCAGTATTTCGCGAGCGAAACGAAGCGCGGATATCCTGAGACTATATCCTGGTCTAATACATTCGCAGGATCGTACAAATGTTAGCAAAAGTAAGTAAGAGAAAGAAAGAGAAGGACAGACAGACAGACAGAGACAGACAGATAGACAGACAGACAGAGAAAGAGATAGAGAAAAAGAGGTAGGAAAAAAGAGAGAGAGAGAGAGAGAGAGAGAGAGAGATAGAGAGAGAGGGAGAAATCGGTCAGATGGTTGAAAATTTCCTAGGATATTCGAGCTCGCCTATATGCTAGTTCCTTGGTACATGTTTTCTTAAGAGAATCCTGCAAAGACGAAGAGAAAGAGAGAGAGAGAGAGAAAGAGAGAGAAAGAGAGAGAGATATAGTTGAAATTGAAGAAGGAAAGAGAGAAGAATAAGAGCGCGTTGCCGGAGACAACAATCATAACAATCTAGTTAAACGTTATAAGGATATCTCGTGCTAAGAGGCGTGCCAAGCGTTGCATAAAATCAAATTGTACGCCGAGCCGAGAAGTTATTGTCGTTCCCCATTCTCCAGGGTCTCCTTCGTCGCCGAAAATTTACCGGAGGATCCTGCCTCTGCGAGTTTCTCCGTCGATTCTTCCTCTCTCTCTCTCTCTCTCTCTCTCTCTCTTTCTCTCTCTGTCTCTCTCTCTCTCTCTCTCTTTCTGTCTCTTTCTCTTTCATTCGTTCTTCTCAGTGCAAGGTTTTCGCCAGCACGTTCTTCTCGCGGAATCTTCCTCTTCCTCGCCAAATGCATTTTTCCTTCCGTTGTTTGCCAACGATCTCAACGTGGAACTCTGCAGATAGAGAGAGAATTCTGATTTTTCTTTTCTTCCCCTTACCCCGCCCTTCCCCCCCTCTCTCTCTTTTTCTCTCTCACTTCTCTTTTTTCTTTTTTTCTTTTTTGTTTTCTTTTTCCTCTTTATTCCTTTACCTTCTCGCGGCCCGCTTCTCAATTTTTCTATATCTCTTATTTTTTTACATTTTCATACGGGTCACAGTTTAACAGTGACTTTTTTTTCCAGCTTCAAGCTTCCGTCAAATGTTTATGATATTGTTAATTTAAATTTTGTTAATTTTATTTTATGATGAAAACGATCGACAACGATCGTCGTGAGATCCTTATTTTAATGTCGGGACCATTCCTCGTTATGAACAATATCAGATAATTACGTATTTAACCGTAGTATCCTTGAAATGAGATAAAGGAGAGAGATAGATAGAAAGAGAGAGAGAGAGAGAGAGAGAGAGAGAGAGAATTTGCAAAATCGGCTTGAGAGGGTTAAATTGAAATTGAAATCAGTTTAAATTAAGCGAGAAGCATGTTTGAAACGACAAGCACGCTAACAGGACCCTGAGATCGTGTAAAATCGTTTTAATTGCTCTTGTCTTCCTTCACCCTAAATGATCTACATTGAACTTCTTCGAAAATTCATAATAGAGTAAGTTTACCCTCCCTTCCCTCGTAAAACCTGACCCATCCTATTCCGCCCCGTTCCGCCCTCCCCGCCCTTTCAATTCCCCCTACTTGCTTTTACACTCATTTTTCCCTCTCTTTTTTCTTTTCTTTTTTTTTTCTCTCTTTTTTTTTTTCTTTCTCAAATCCTAAAATCTCTTTCCGAAAATTCGTGCGATTCGCACAATCGCTAGAGGGGGGACCTCTTTGCGAATACGAACGGAGAGTAGGAAAAAAAGAAAAGAAGAAGAAAAAAAAACGAAAGAAAAGAAAAAAAAAAGAAGAAGAAAGAGAAAAAGAAAAAATTATTCGGCTGCGTCTTCGTTAAAGAGCTGCCCGCGGGGCAGAGTTAAAAAGGGCCGGCCAGAAGTCAAAAGATCGATTAGAAGAGAATCCTGGCCTCTCGCACCGCGGGTATTCTCGAATAATTCGTCGAGAAGGGGGAAGTCAACGTTCCTTCGTGTTCTTCTTACCCCTCGTGTGTCGGAGTGAAAGAGACATGGGGGCTGAGAGGGGGCGGGAGGGGAGGGAGGGAAGAACGGGATTCATGCGTGTATATAAGAAATATAAAGAGGGATAGAAAAGAGAGAGAGAGAGAGAGAGAGAGAGAGAGAAAAGCAAAGAGAACGAAAGTACGAAAGAAAGAGAGAGAAGGAGAATCGTTCTTGTCGCTCGATTTCTTGCGAGTTACGGAATCGAAGGGCGGCACCACCACCACCACCACCACCACCACCACCACCATCACCACCACGCGTCCATCCTCTTTTCTTTTCTACGGAAATTCAATATTTTGGCTATCGTGTTTCGTGGAAGACGGGAGATAGGGAGAAAGGGAGGGAGGGAGGGAGGGTGGGTAGCGAAGAAAGAACGCTTTTTCTTTCTTTTCTTTCTTCCTTTCTCTCTTTCTCTCTCTCTCTCTCTCTCTCTCTCTCTCCCTTTCTATTATTATCATTATTATTATTATTATGTCTCTTTTCCATCGAGCAAGATGATTTTCCAATTATTACGCGATCGATCGTTATGGACTCTCAATCGCGAAACCTTTCACGTTGGTCCCCCCGAAATATTTTTTTCTATTTCTTTTTCCTTTTCCTTATTATTCCTTCGTTCCGTTTAGTTTTCTCATCGAAAAAATGCGATTATTATTTCGTAAATTTCAACGAGGACAATGACGACGATTATATTCTGCAAAGGATTTTTAATGAATTTCTCTCTCTCTCTCTCTCTCTCTCTCTCTCTCTCTCTTTCTCTTTCTCTTTCACTCTTTTTCATTCATTATTTCGTATCTTCAGTCGATTCTCACGCAGGATGTGATTAATTTGCGACTGATCCGAAACGAGATCTCTGGAGAGAGAGAGAAAGGGATGAAGAGGGAAAGAGAGAGAGAGAGAGAGAGAGAGAGAGAGAGAGATTAATAAGGAGATATATAAGGAGTCACGGTCCCACGACGCAAAGGCAAACACAAGGAAGAAAAGGATCATCGCCCGCTGTGGCGAACACCAAGATGGGCGTGGCGGGAAAACATGCAGTCACAATGTTGGTCCAACTACACGACAATTATCGCTCGTTGAGCTTTATAATTAAGAGGTTATTGCCCATAGGCCTTTCCTCTCGTCTCCAGCCCTTTTTTTTTCTTCCCCTACCTCCTTCCTCATCCTCCCTTTCTCCCTAAACGTTTTATCACAACCATCATCGAACGTGTGTCCCGTCGTGGAGATCCTGTTTGATGAATCCCGTGATCGAAAGGAATGCAAGAGTCCAAAAAAAAAATATATATATATATATATATTTGAGCCACGAGACTTACCTCTTGCTTGTCTTTCATCTCTTTCTTCCTTTCTTTTCATTCTTTTCTTCCTTCCTTTCTTTCGTTCATTCTTCCTTTTTCTTTTTATTTTATTACTTCTTATGGTATGGGGAATCGCTCGCTACTGTAACTAGTTCCTTCTTTTATTTCTTTTGCGCCTTACCTTCGATGATGATGATGACGACATCGACATCAACGGCGACGACGACGACGACGACGACGACGACAACGACGACGATTACGACGACTACTATGACTACTACTAATACCAAT
>NC_062188.1:17431229-17453729 GCF_912470025.1 Vespa velutina | reverse complement strand
ATGCATTGTATCAAAAAAAAAAAAAAAAAAAAAAAAAAAAGAAAAAGAAAATTTTATATTAAGAAAAAAGATTATATTGTTTCATATCCTCGAAAAAATTATCGATGTCATTCGTTGTATACATATACATATAATATATCCTACTATTACAAAACTTTGTATTAAAAAAAAGAAACAAAAAAAAAAAAAAAAAGAAAAAAAGAAATAATGAAATAGCAGAATCGTCTCATATCTCCTCGAAAGGAATCATCGAGATGGATGCGTTGCATAAAAAAAAAAGAAAAAAAGAAAAAAAGGAATAAGAAAAAGAAAAAGAAAGAAAAAAGTTGTGCCGAGAACGTAGGTAATGACCTCGAGAAAAAGGGGAGTCATTCTAGTCGACGCCTCCTTTCCATTGTCAGCTTCCTGAGAACGTTTGACTTCGCTCAGTGATTGCAGGGTGAATTTCTTCGGGAGTTTGCCGCATTGTCGCGGCAAAATGAGGAGGGAGGTATTGCGGCCTGCTAGAGATGGGGTGCCAGTTTATTCCCCCGGTTATCCAGTCCCCTCACCTAACTTCCTTCCTTCCTTCCTTCCTTTAGCTTGAGAAGATTTCAAATTACAGGCTCCGGGAGCGCGAAAGAACACCCCCCATGGTTACCATACCATCGCGAAAAACACTTTCATGGGACGTCCCGCATCGTCCGCGCGATACTAACTCCATCTATTATTTCTTTCTCTTTTTCTATTTCTTTCTTTTTATTTTATTTTCTTTTCTTTTTTTTTTTTTCTTTTATTTTCATTCTTCTCGCGGTCATATCTTCCAGGCGGTTTGACGATATCGACGTAAGACCACCCAATCATGGGTACGATTCGAACTAAATCATTAACATTTCGATCAACGATATTTACGTCTAATATAACGTTACTTAAAGACAAGATTAGGTATATATCAAAGACGTAGATTTTTATAATACATACATACATATATATATATATATATATATATATATATATATATAATATATGTGTGTGTGTATAATATATATGTGTAGTACTCATTATATACGAGCACACGTTATATAATAACATCTTTCTCTTTGGTCTTAAAGTTCAAAGAACGAATCTCCCTAGGATATTCCTTGCAAAGTAAGAGGGAGATGTTAGCGATCAGAGTCGGTATATATTATATAAGAGCGATACAGAAATAACATCAACGAACGTGAAGCGAAAGGAAGTTAACTCCTACGCATATAAAGGTCCGCGGCTCCTTTTTCTCGATGGAAAGGGGTCGAGAGAGGGTAGTCACCCTTAGGATATACCTCTTCTCTCTCTCTCTCTTTTTCTTTCTTTCTCTCTCTCTCTCTCTCTTGAAGTAACGCGTTTATGGTCATCGTTAAGGGTGCTCCTGAAAGAAGAAACTTTCTTTCTCGAAGTAGGCACAACAACGTTTACGTTAGTTGACACGAGAGCTAAAGAAAGAAAAGACTGTCGTATTATTAACCGCCATCATCGTCGTTGTCGACACTTTGTTTTGAGGAGCAAAAGAAGAAGGAGGAGGAGAAAAAAGAGAAAGAAGAGAAGAAGAAGGAGGAGGAGGAGGAGGAGGAGGAGGAGGGGGAGGAAGAGGAGGAGGAGGAGATGGTACATAAGTGACGACGACGACGACAACGATAGTGACAGAGACGATGGGGTCGAGGACGAGGGGTAGGAGGACGAAGGGCAACCGAGTGAAAATCGCAGCAGGAAGAGTAGGAGAAAGGAGAAGGAGAAGGAGAAAGAAGAGAAGGAGGTGAAAGAGGGAAAGGAGGAGATGGTAGAAGAGAAGAAGGAAGAAGAGGACGAGGCGAACGAGCACGCGTGTCCCTTTGACGAGAATGATTCTCGCCTGCTCGGGGTTGACCCTTTGATCGTGCCGACGCAAATCTTCTTCGACAGAACCCATCCATCCTTCTCTTGTCTAACCAGAAATACTTATACGAGTTACTTTCAACTGTGATAGGATTTTATTTGATTTTACTTTCTCATCTTTTTTCTTTTCTTTACTTTTCTTTTCTTTCTTTCTTTCTTTCTTCCTTCCTTTCTTTTCCATTTTTTTTTTTCGATTTTGAATTTCTCCACGCGATGTTAATATATGAAAATATCATTTAGATTTTGCCTTAACAAATAATACATATATAATATATCATAATAAATAATAATAATAATAATAATAATTATTATTATTATTATAATTATTATATCGGACGTAGGAATATTTTGTAACAATTTTAAGATATAAATACAACTATCCGATTAACGTTTCAATCGTAACGTCGAAACGTTAATCCGACACACATGATTTTTTTTTAATCCCATCGAATGAATCTACAACAACAACAACAACAACAATAACAACGCAAAAAAGATATATGAGACTACGAATACTACAATTACTACACGACAACATTAATACTAGTAGTAGTAGTAATAGTAGTGGTAATAGTAGCAACAGCAGGAGTAGAAACGGCGAGTAGAAAGGTAATATAACAGTATCAGCAACAGCAATAGACTAGAAGAACATACAACGTGGTAGCGTATATCTGTGCGCGAGGCGTTTTTAATGCGTGTTACCCGGCCGAACCGCAATCCGCTTTTGCGGCGAGAAGCTCTGATATCCGCAGTTGACCACCACCACTAACGGTAACACCATAGGCTTCGGTACCATACACCATTCTCCTCGCACAGCACACAACGCTCGGCAGTTTCCGGTAACGCGCTTTGCTGCCGCAAACCAGCACGCACGCACGCACGCACGCACGCCTGATTTCGAAATTGCAAAACATTTTCACGCTCTCGTGGTTTCGACGCCAACGTGGATCTCCTCTACCTACCCAACAAATACTCCCTACCCATCCCCCACTTTCCCCTCTTCATCCCTTTCCCCGAACCATCATCCATACCAGCATCACGAGTACCAGGACCAGCACCTCCACCTCTTTCTCGTCCTCCTCCTCCTCCTCCCCCATGCTTTTTTTTCCCTTTTCGTTGTCTCCCCACTCCCTCCTTCTCTCTCTCTCTCTCTCTCTCTCTCTCTCTCTCTCTCTCTCTCTCTCTCTCTTTCTCTCTCTCTCTTTCTCTGTGTCTCCCTGTTTCTCTCTTTCGGTGGCCGGCAACCACCGCGGCATACGCGTTTTCAAAGGCTTTGCCGAGGGAACGCGTTCGTCCCGTCGATGCGCTCGTCCACGCGTGCCGCTTATTAGCTAATTCGAAAAATATGTCGGGCTTTGAATCGTCAAACGAAATTTTCTATTCGACTCTGGTCGTCGGGGTACTTTGTCCGGCCATTCTTTTTTCTCTCTGTCTCTCTCTCTTTTCGTTCTCTCTCTCTCTCTCTCTCTCTCTCTCTCTCTCTTTTGTGCTTTTTTCTCTTTTCTTTTTTCATTTTTTTTCATCTTTTTTCACAGGTAAAATATAACGAGAAATTTAATGAAAGATCGACGAATAAAATGGCCCCTTTCTTAACGTCGAGGAAATGCCGATCGATTTTTTTTTATTTATATCTATCCCATTAGTCGAAGGTATTTACTCGCTTTAACAAGAAAATATATATATATATATATATGTATATTTTTTTTTTTCGTTATTATTTTTAATCTATTTAAATTGTACAATATCATAAATAAATGAAAATTCCTTTCAGTTGATATCATTATGACAATTGCGTTTTCGATGATCTGAAAAAAGTAAATTTAGAAATCATCATTCTAATCGATTTCGTTTAGTAATAGCGTTTAAAATAGAATTCCACGGTAATCTGTATATTCGTTCGATCATATTTCATAAATTTTTTAATAGATAAAAATTTATTGTTATATTTTTTTTCTTTTTTTTTTTTTTTTTTTTTTTTTTTTTTTTTTTTTTTTTTTTTTTTTCTTTTAATAAGATACTTCATTAAGTTTAATACACGAAATATTTTTTCAAGTTCGCGCGGCAACATCGAATTATATCTCGTCGTAAAATGCCTAATCAAAATCGTTATATTATAATAGATCTTCCTTCTTTCTTTTTATTGATTATATTTCTTTATTATTATATTTATTTGTTTCCTATTTTCTTTCTTTCCTTCTTTCTTCTTTTTTTCTTTTTTACTTTTTTTTCTTTCTTTTTTTTTTTTTTTTTTTTTTTTTTTTTTTTTTTTTTTAATAAAATGTATATCGAAGCTAAAGCGATAATCCCGTAGATCTATCGAAGCTCGGACTCATCGATTATACGTTTCTCTATTTGGAAATTTCGACGTCGGCCGATCAAAGCAATCGTTTAGCAATGCGGTTGTCATTGGCACGCTTCCTCCGTAAAGGCCAGAAACGATCGGTTGTTCTCGCTTATCGTATTTCGCCGATACCAAATTTATCGCATGCGATCTGTTCGAACGGAAAACGAAACGAAACAAAACGAAACGAAACGAAACGAAACGAAATGAAACAAAACAAAACAAAACAAAACAAAACAAAACGAAACGAAACAAAACGGAACAAAACGAAACGAAACGAAACGAAACGAAAGTAGCCAGGGTATAACCTGAGGGTCTTGAAATAATAATAAAAAAAAAGAGAGAGAGAGAAAGAGAGATAGATAAATAGAGAGAGAGAGAGAGAGAGAGAGAGAGAAAACAGAAAGAAAAAAGAAAGAAAAAAAAATTATATATACGGTCAGTGATATTTTTCACGAGCCTCTGGTAAAATCCAAACAACTCGTTCGCTCTTTCGTTCGTTCGTTCGTTCGTTCGTTTGTTAAAAATGAAAGATCGTGTCTATAGTCGAATTCAACGAACGAATTTCGATGTTTGCCGACACTGTGAGGTCGTTTTTTCGAAGTCACTGATTCGGTATTCACGTAAACGCGTTGGACGTCCCGTAGAGAAAGTCCTCGGAGAATTCTTGCGCACGTGCCAAAGGACCAATCATTCAGGATCGATCTCTCGATATACTAACGATCAAATAATAGTTTAATATGATTCGTTCGATCGTTTTACATATATGTGTACATACATACACACACACACACACATATATATATATATATATACATATATATACATACTTACTTACGTAGATTCGTTTAATGGACGTTAGAATTATATCGTGATCTGTTTAAATAGGGGAAAGGGAAAAAAATCATTTCGAATGAAAAAGAGAGAGAGAGAGAGAGAGAGAGAGAGAGAGAGAGAGAGTTAGAAAAAAGAGAGATATATATAAAGAGAGAGAGAGACGGGAGAGAAGAAAGTATAAAAAAAAGGAAAGGAAGAGAAAGAGAGAAAAAAGGAAGGAAAAGAAAAGAAAGGAAAGGAAGAGAAGAGAGAGAGAGAGAGAGAGAGAGAGAGAGAGAGAGAGAGAAGGAAAAGGAAAAAAAAAAGAAAGAACGAAGGAAAAAATAGAGAAAGATTCGTACACCATTTGGCATCCGTCGTTTCGTTGTCGGTTAACACAGCGGGGGGACCGCGGACGCCTCGACGGACACATTGAGGGCGCCCGTTCGACTTGATAATCGCTTGCATTCATACACTTTTCATTGGATTGCGATTGAGCATTAAGAAACCAGAAAGCCGGGGGCTACGGAACGGGCTATCCACGGGCTAAAGCACGGGGCGCGAGTACGCGTATTAGCATTTGGAGGCATCATCTCGAGTGTAAACACTGCATGGGCACCGTGGATTTAGTCACAGTCTACCGCCACGGGACGTCCCCGATATTATCGTCCCTCTTTACCTTCGACGTCTTCCATTTAGCGACCTGCAACGCAACGACACACGAGTCACCATTAACGAGTTCTCCGCTCCAGATGTCCTAACGGAGATTGACCTCTTTTTTTCTTTCTTTCTTTCTCTCTCTCTCTCTCTCTCTCTCTCTCTCTTTTTCATTTATTTATTTATTTATTTATTTATTTATTCATTTACTGAATTTATTTTGTCAGAGTTATCCGTAAAGTTCCAACCACTTTTTTATATTTTAATATATATGTGTGTGTACGTGTGTATATGTCTGTAGAGATTAAAATATGTTAATGTATTATTAGTATAACGATATTAAAATCATATTAATTTTCTTCGTAATTCTAATTACATTGAAACTGTAGTCAATTCGATTGAAGTACTTAACGATATCCTTTGTTTTAATCCAGTGACTCGTCTCTAATTTTGTGATCTTTGATAAAAGATGGAAAAAGAAAATAATGAAGCATAGTTTCTACAGTTGACAATATTATTATTATTATTATTATTATTATTATTATTATTATTATTATTACAGGAAAAGTCAACAATGAAATATATAAATATATATATAAAATCGGTATTAAAGATTTGTGCCGTTTTACGGAGATAATGCTTTAACAGCAAGAACTGTTAGGAAGTTGTTAGGAAACTTTAGGAATTTCAATCTTGAACACTGAGAATACTCGAGAAGAACTTCCAACACTGTTCATGACCAAACCAAAACATTGATCGAGAGGAATAACCGGCATTAAAGTACTCAAAATATTAGAGATATTAAATTTATCAAAAGCCACTGTTCAAGAATGTTTAGCGATGCTGAATTAATAAATTGGACCCAAACTTTTTAAACAAATCCAATAGATCAAGACTTTCCAAACTTTCACGAACCAAGAATCCACTTACCGCGAACGATCATCTTTTGGGATCCAGTCGAAAGTATAATTGCCGTGTTGTTAGCAATTCATTGATAGCAATTCATTGAATTCAAAATTATTTTGATACGATAACTTAATATAATTAAATCGATTTAACGATACGAACAAAGCTGTCGAAAACCAAATGCAAAAAGTAATCATCTTCAATGCAATGCTTTAATAAAATGTACATTGTAATAGTTACATCATTTTAAATGAATGTGTCAATTATTTTCACATTTGAAATTATTTGTTTTACTACTTGTACTCTCGAATATACGAATTATTTGTTTCGATAATATATTCTCTCAATGCAATAAGACAACTTTGAATTGTTCATTCGATATGATATTCGATGTAGGAACGAAGAAAAAGAAAAAAAAACTTTTTTTTTAATTAACACATATTCAACAATTCGCACGTATTAATATTTTTAAACATATTAATTATTCAAATAAATTTGAAATTTTTTTCAACTTGACCGACACTTTGGAAAATTCTACGAAACAAATGATTAATTTTTTTTTAACAATTTCTTCTGACGATAATAAAAAAATTCGATAATAAATATTTACGAATAGTTTCTAGAAAAGAAAATTCTGAGGTTAAGTTAATAATCATCCTTAAATAATCTGTTGATTCTAAGAAAGAAAAATGAGAGAGAGAGAGAGAGAGAGAGATGGATAGATAGATAGAGATAGAGGTAGAGAGAGAGTGAGAGAGAGAGAAAGAGAAAGTGGTTTGTCGTCGGTTCTTAACCGGCCGATTCACAGTTAAAGCTGACGAACCGGCGGACGTCCGTGATCCCTTCTATCCGATCCATGAGGAGCCGCGAGGCGTTAAATCCCTCGGGAAAGGTTCGTAACGGAGGCTGCATTTGAGTTAAGTCGGTCAGCTTGGGACAGACCAAGTGAGAGAGAATCACAATAACACTGTTGTTCGAGATCTTTTTCTCTTTCTCTCTCTCTCCCCCTCTCTCTCTCTCTCTCTTTCTTTTTTTCCTTCTTCAAAGTGTACGTATGTCTGTTATACGTCTAAATTCTTTTTTTCTTTCGTTAAAAATTAGTTGTACCGATAAATCCGCGTTGATCTTTGACGATTGTCCAAAAGATTCTCATATGGATTTCTTTCGAATATAAACGTCAATTATCTCAATTGAAAGCAACCAATCCAATAAATTGAATTCTGTACGATGACAATACGATTTTTCAATTTTTAAATACTTCGTAATCCTTCGATGAAAACGCATCATCATCGATCGACGAAATCATTTAATATAACAATCTGAATATGCATCGGTCCATGACTGTTATCGAACGATATAGAATTTTTCTTGTTTTTCTTTTTTCCTTTTTTCTTTCTTTCTTTCTTTTTTTTTTTTTATCATACGTCAAACGAATAAGCGTGACAGTTACGATAATTCATCGAAAATGTGAGTTTGTGAATTGAAAAAAGTCGAGCGATTATTTTCGTTTATATCTCTCTATTTAATTTGTCTTGTTCTTTTCTTTTTCATTTTTGTCAATCTTTCTTTCTTTCTTTCTTTCTTTCTTTGATTTCTTTTTCTTTTTATTTATTTATTTTTTTTTCTTTTTTTTGTTTCTTAGGCTCGACGAAAGTCCAGAAGAAACTCCGTACGTGTCCGATGAACATAAGGATGAGATCAATTACGATACAAATAATTCTTCAATGGGATTTATATCGTAAGATTACAAACGTTCGATTTCATTGACAATAACAAAAAAAAAAAAAATTATTCAAATAATCTTTACATCTTTTGGGGCCGGGGCCGGGGATGGGATCGTCTGGGATGGGGTTGGTTCTTCCTTTTTTTTTTTTTTTTTTTTTTATTATTTATCAACAGATACTTCGACATAACGATCATCATTGGAAAAAGTATCATGGGTGTCGGACTATTCGCTATGCCGTATGCATTCTCTTGCGTTGGTCTCCTTTTTGGAATCATTTTCTCGATTGCTATGGGCTTTCTAATCACTATCACTCTACGATTACTTCTTAATGTTCATCATTTGATATCAATACGTCTTGAAAAGCCGATGGTCATGTACGACGAGCTCGTTGTCACGATTCTGAAAGTCGCCAATGAAAATATTCCCAAAATTCTTTTGGATTTGGCAAAGTTCGTATAAATGAAAAAAAAAAAAAAAAACAAAAATCGTTGAGAAAAATGAAAAGAAGAATCGAAAAAAAGAAAATAAAAAAAATTATTTCGCCACTCTTCGTATATAGTATAATTCGATCATTTTTTTCTTTTCTTTTTGTTCTCTTTTTTTTTTTTTCTTCTTCTTTTCTTTTGTTTTCAGATACTTCACGAACATAATGTTAATTTTTTATTACGTCGATATCGGTGCGATTTGCGTGGACTTTATCTGTGACATTTTACGAAATATCGCAGGAATAGAGGAAAACAATTATCCTAGTCATTACATATTGATATTCTTTCCTCTTTTCATGTTAATTAATTTATCGGAAGATCTAAAGGGGATGATATTGAATTCGATGATCGGTAACGTTCTAATATTAAACGCTACGATTATTGGCCTAGTTTACTCTTATCAAAGTGATAACGGCAGCGTCGATTGGTTAATATTGAACAAAGAGCTCTTCTATTATCCCAGATTTTTCGGTATTGTTTTCTGCGGCTTATCGTCCCCAGGTTTGGTTAGTGTACAAAAGAAAGAAAGAAAAAAAAAAAAAACAAAAAAGTAGAAAAAAAAGATAGAAAGAAAAAAAAAATTATTATTTCATTTTATTATAAGCGTATATCATTTAACCCACCCACTCCCCACCCACTTTTTGTTACAAACGAAATTTTATCTCTTATCAGATTTTAGCGATAGAACACAGTACGCGTAAGCTATGGAATTATAATGAATTATATGGTATATTGAAACAATGTATGACGATTATCGTTTGTATTCACATAATTGTTGGTATCGTCGGTTACGTTAAATGGGGTTCAAACGTATCAGAAAATTTTATTCATAATATACAGAAGGAAGGAGACGGGTAATATTGATTCTCTAATTCATGATTAATTTAATAAATGTCTGAAATATCTTTTCCAGGTATACTTTAATAGCATTTATTACACAAGCTTTAGCTATTTATTTTACCTATGGATTATTATCTTATGTTCCTATCAATATAGTTTTAAAACGATACATTATACCGATAATAGAAATTAAAATTCAAAAAGGAACACCGCATCTATGGGAATTGATCACTCGATTCGTCATCACTCTTCTCACGTGTAAATTATCCTTAATTATTTCCATATCTATTTCCATCTCTATCTCTATCTCCATCTCTATCTCTATTTCTCCTAAAATAAACTTATGAACGTATAATGGATTGTTTAATCCATTCGTTAAAACGAGTATGGCAATCTGACATCACTTTTTGTAAAAATAATTGCCATACAACTACGAGTATACAAATCGTATTTACTATTATTCTCCACCATTATTAATCACGGGTCGTCGCTTATGATTCAACCAATCAGCAAGTATCTTTCCCTCGAGCGAACACTATAAAATCTAATCTATAGTTTCTTTGCTTGATCGAGGGTTTTTTTTTTTAATTTTTTTTTATATTTGCTTTTTTCCCACTGATTTTTGCGACAATCTATTTTAATACCGAAAGACTTTTTAGTCGTTCCTGATAATCAAACGAATTAAATTAATTTTCTTTTTAGCGATTTCTTTCATTTTGTTTTATTATCACTTTAAACGTCTACATTGTATTATAATTAAATTTTATCTAACGGTGAATTTTATTTGTCTTTCTTTATTTTTTTTTTTTTTTTTGTAAACTTCGTAAATATTTTAAAACGTTATAAAGATAGCCCATTAGGATAATAAATAATTATTATGTTATTGTTTTATATCTTTCTCTTTCCTCCGTTCTCTCTCTCTCTCTCTCTCTTTTCCCCGTTATACTTTCAAGGTAAACTCGATGAAGTTCGATGGTCTGCAACGAATTGAATTTCCCGCGTACGTCGAGGGCAACTTTGACCTTTCTCGATCGATAAACCTATCTGATTATAATATAGTTAGTGTCTAGATATATTATCCAACGAATTTCAAAGATTATCCATATGCTATTTCTTTAGATCATCTCTTTACCTCGTTTAATTTCTTTTAATAAAATATTTATATTTAGATCTCTCAACTTTTTTTTCTGTGTTTTCAACATTTTCTCTCTCTCTCTCTCTCTCTTTCTCCTTTATTTTCTCTCATTCCTTTCCGCTCTCCTTCTATTAATCGTGTTCTTCGTTCGTGAAAATCATAAGCGTGAATTTCGATATTAGATTTAAATCACTAATGTAACCTTTCTTAACCTTCGTAGGTATTTTACCAAAGTTTATTCCGAGATTACGCCTACAAATTGCCCTTATTGGTCTAACTTGCAACTTTACATTGACGGTTATTATACCACTCATTTTATATACTATCTTATACATGGAAGAATCCGAGGAAATCGAGAGATACAATAAAAAAGTGCTGACGTTAATTTTTTCCATTATCTTATGTATCGTTTTTGTCTTATCCTGTTACATCATAGACTTGTCGTTGTTCCTGTAATGTAATCTCTAAGATTGTTAATTAAAAAAAAAAAAAGAAAAAATATATAAATAGTAATATATATATATATATATATATTGCAATAGATAATTCAATTTTACGTAGCTTGTAACTTGTCTCCGGATATTTATAAAATCGATAAGAATTAAGAGGAGAAAAAAAGTGAAAAGAAAAAATATGCAAAACTTGCGATATAGTTGGAAAGAACTTCAAAGAGAGCGAGAGAGAGAGAGAGAGAGAGAGAGAGAGAGAAACCTTTCTTCGGGTTTTCTCAACGTCGAATGCCATTCCTCTTTTCGAGTAAGTATCGTCCTACGTACATATATATATATATATATATATATATATATATATATATATATACATAGACGTATATTGTACATACGTATGTACGTACGTACGTAGTCTCTCGACTAGAGACGAGACGCCCCGGCCAGAAAAACCGCGAAAAAAGGCGTGAAGCGTGAGGCGAAAAAAAAAGCGAGAGTGAGAGACAGAAAGAGAGAAAAGAGAGAGAAAGAGAGAGAAAGAGAGAGAGAGAGAAAGAGGGAGAAAAAAGAGAGTAGTGCGACGTATAATCGCGTCAGGTCAGCGAGGCGTCAATGGCTGGGCTTATCACTTACACACGCGGAGAATACGAAGAAGGCTCGTTCGCGCGTACGCCTATGTATAATATCTATATACATATATATATATATATATATATATATATATATATATATAATATTATATATATATATGCGCGCGTATGAACGCATGGAGTGCTGGTAGCAGTTTGTCGGTGGGTGGATCTCGACGTCCGTAGGAAAAGGAACCAAAGCGGCGGAGTTTGCGGTGAGAAGGGGGTGGCTCGACCGACGGGACACGGAAGGGTGCTTTTATCATACTACAGAGAGAGAGAGAGAGAGAGAGAGGGAGAAGGAGATAGAAAGAGAAAGAGAGATATAGAAGGAGAGTTAGAGAGAAGAGATAGAGAGAGAGAGAGAGAGAGAGAGAGAGGACTACGTAGCCCCTTTTAGTGGCCACTGACACATCTTTCTATCTCACTCTCTCGTTCGCTCACTCTCCTAGCTTTTTCCTCTTTTCTCTCTACTACGTCTTTCTCTTTCTCTCTCTCTCTCTCTCTCTCTCTCTCTCTTACTCTTTCGGATTTCTACCCCTACGCGCGAACGAGCGGCCTGCCTCTCTGCCTGCCCGTTCATCCGTTTGCCGGTTCAAGGTGGCTGCGTTCATTAACGTAGAGGTTGCCGGCTGTTCTCGGAGAAACCCCTCCCCCCTCTTACTACCACTACTACTAATACTACTACTACTACTACTACTACTACTACTACTACTATTACTACTACTATTACTACTACTACTACTACTACTATAACTATTACTATGACTAAACGTTCGTTCGGTAAATATCCTTTAATTGAACAATTATTTCTTTATACCGATTAAAGATAAATTTTTAAGAAACTAATTTTTTCTTCTTATACCGCGAACGTATACATCTTTTTTTTTTTTTTTTTTCTTTTTTTTTTACAAAATTCTTTCCAAATAATATTATTATTTACGCGTATTCTCTCCTATCATTCATTATTCCTTCTTATATTATGAATGAATTAAATGTGTAAGTAAGTACGAACTTGAGATATTAGTATAATTGCACCTGTTAGGATTAGAGTCAGAACGATTACTAGGGGATTATCGATAGAGAATTGGACGAGATGGCACGTGCGTGTAAGTAACGACACGTTAAAAAAGAGAGAGAAGGAGAACAGGGGAGAAAGAGAGAGAGAGAGAGAGAGAGAGATAGAGAGAGAGAGAGAGAGAGAGAAAGAGAAAGAGAGAGAGGGAGAGAGTAGCTCTTTCTCGAAGCTTTTTCTTTCTAATTGGGACGAGAAACGAGGATGATGCTGGGGACAAAATTGCGAGGATTACCCGTCGGTCCGTGAACACGTGCACTTAAACGCCCACTAATTGCTCCAACGAGCTGCCCAAAGTCCTTCATTGCGACCACTATGTTCTTTACAGTGTCATCGTGTATACCGTCGTCTATGGGTTTTCTTTTTTTCTTTCTCTTTCTTTCTTTCTTTTTTTCTTCTTTTCTTCTTTTCTCCTTTTGCTTTTCGCCGACCTTTAAACACGAGCGATTATTTTTTTTCTTTTTCTCCTTCCCCTCCTCCTCCTCCTCCTCTTCTTCTTCTTCTTCTTCTTCTTCTTCTTCTTCTTCTTCTTCTTCTATATGATGTGGAACAAGAGATGATCGGAGTTTGTTTGGAGTGTCGTGCGAGGAGAGACATGAGAAAACCGCAAAGATAAATTGCGTCGACGGAGGATGTACAATATCGCGTGAGACTTTTTCCATAGTTGACGTAAGAGAGTATAAAAGGAGATAGATAGATAGATAGATAGAAATAGAGAGAGAGAGAGAGAGAGAGAGAGAGAGAGAGAGAAAGAGGGAGGGGGAGTGAATTTATCTTTCCGAGCCAAACAGCAGTTACGAAAAAGAAGATGATAAAGTTTCTGGTAAAAGTACAATAAAGAAAGAAAAAAAGAAAAAAAAAAAGAAAAGAAAAGAGGAAAAAAATATATACGTGAAAAAAAATGCAATGCTAATAACTCTTTTTCTAATTAATAGCAATTAAATTAATTAATAGAAGTATTAGTAAATAAGTTTATATGACTTGACATAATTATATATATTCGATTTATATGCAACGATGAAAGAAAGAAAGAAAAAAAAAGAAAGAAAGATAAATAGATAGATAGTAAGATAGAAAGGATATTTATCTTCACGAGCCAAACACGTTAGCGATGAAAATGATATAGGTTTAGAGAAAATAAATAAAGTTAGAAAAAATAATATATAAGAGAAGTGACACTGATAAATTTCTAATAGAAATAATTTTATAAGATAAATGAGAATATTTATATTATATCTATGGCTAGATAAATATATCTATGTATCTAATCTGTATATAGCTAAGATAGATAGATAGATAGAGAGAGAGAGAGAGAGAGAGATTAAAAGAGAGGAAAATAGTGAATTTATTCTCATGAGCAGTAGTGAGATATATGATATAACTCATTAAAAAGAAAAAACAAAAAGAAAAAAAAAAAAGAAAGGAAAAGTAAGAAAGACAAAAAAAGAATTATAAACGAGAAATAACACTGATAAATATCTAATGTCATTTTTACAATAAAAAGGAATAAACACATTTATGACCAAACATATTCGTTTTTGTAACGAAGAGAGAAAGAGAAAGAAAACAAAAAAAAAAGTAAATTTATCATTACCGAACAAACACACGCGGTAGTAGCGAGGAATATTTTCATTTTCGAGTTGTAGTTTAGTAAAAACAAAAAAAAAAAAGAAAAAAAAAAAAAGGAAGAAGAAAAAAAGGAAAAAGAAAAAAGAAAGAAGAAAACAAAAGAAGAAAAAAAGAAAAGTAAAAAGATACAAAGATACAAAATCGAAAGTACAATGCCAATGAATATTTCCAATAGAAATAGAATTTTATAAAAGATAAACATGCATAGGTAAATATATACCTATGATCAGATATATACATATATATACCTATGTATCTAATCTATGTACAACAAAGAGAGAATGAGACAGAGACAGAGACAGAGAGAGAGAGAGAGAGAGGGAGAAATAGAGAGGAAAGAGAAAATGGTCTGGCAAGGGTAGACGGATGCTATGGACGGATAAGCAGATATTAACCAAGTCGATGGTAGGTAGGTATAAGGGGAAAGAGAAAGAGAGAGGAAGATATACAGATAGAGAGAAAGAGAGAGAGAGAGAGAGAGAGAGAGAAGTAGCAACGCGTAGCAACCAGAAGGGGTTTGCTCGCGGCTTTCCTTGCCTCTCTTAGGATCTCTCGTAAGTTCTCTCCTCTCTAGGCGAGTCCTAACGTTTGGTAAGGTGCACCTCCTTAGCTGCCGTTCACACCGTCGGAAACGAGGAAGCCGGGGCTTCTCTTATCTCGAGTCTGCAAGACTGCCTCCAGTAATACCGTTCCTCAACGAACACGCTGGAACCCCCTTGAACGACCGAGAACCCCCGTGAAATATCGCTAAACGGTTGCTACCAAATCCACCCAGTTACCACCTACCACCTACCATCATCACCACCTTCCTTCAATCGTTTCACCCTTTATCCTTCTCCTTCTTCTTCTTCTTCTTCTTCCTTCTTCTTCCTTCTTCTTCTTCTTTCATATTTTCTTTTTTTATATTAAAAGAGTCGAGTTAGTTAAAATCATTTTTACCAAAATCAATTCCTCCTCCGTTCTCTATTTATAATATTTCCAATCTTTTGTTTTTTTTTTGTTTTTTTTTTTTTTTGTTTTTTTTTTTTCATTTCTTTAATCATTACCTCGCAGTGATACTTTACGACTAAACTAAACGTAAAATAAATGTCTCTCTTCTTCTCCCCTTTCCTTTTCCTCTTCTTCCTTTCGTGTTTTTTTCTTACTCCTTTTTCCTAAATCTTTTTCTTTTTTTTTTCTTTTTTTTTTTTTTTTAGTCTTTCTTCTTAACGATCAATTAAAGAGAACATAAGGAGGAATCTTTGAATACACAATTAATATCGCTAACGTGTAAGTTCGAGTAGAGATTCTGCAAATGGGGAGGGCTGAGTGAGGATACGGTAGGAGGGAGGAAGGGGGGACCTAAGATGAGGGAGGGAGGGTGGAAAGATCAAGGATGGGTTGGGTTGTGAGAATGGGATGGAAAAGAAGGGAGGGGGGTGACCCGTTAGACGTATACCGTCTAAATTTAGGCTGAAAAGAGAGGGATATATCCTTAGATAGGATGAGGTAAAGGAAGAGGGTAAAGGAGAGGAGAACTAGGAGGTTGACAACGAGGAAACGAAGGAGCTCGCTTCATTATACGCGACGCTCGCACGCTTCGTTTATCCCCGGAAGTCGTGCTTTAAGGGAGGGTGCTCTTCCCTCTCTCTCTCTCTTTCTCTCTCTCTCTTTCTTTCTCTCTCTCTCTCTCTCTCTCTCTTTCTTTCTCTCTTTCTCCCTCTTTTTCTTTCTCTCTCTTTCTTTCTGAATGAGTAAGTGTGAATACCCTAGCAGGACATTACGAAAGAGAGAGAGAGAGAAGAAAATACGAAGAACAAGGAAGATAAGTAAATGAGAGATAGAGAGAGAGAGAGAGGAAGAGAGAGGGTAGTTTGAATTAATACAATCACGGGGGTGGCCCACCACTCGCAGCTTGCGTGGGCTGGGGGTGAAAAGCAGCGCGAGAGATAACCACCCCTTTGCTTGTCATCGAAATTATACGCTGCCGACACTCGACCTCGTTTACGATTCCTCTCTTTCTCTTTCTCTCTCTCTCTGTCTTTCTCTTCTCTTCTCTTCTCTTCTCTTCTCTTCTCTTCTCTTCTCTTCTCTTCTCTTCTCTTCTCTTCTCTTCCCTCCCTCTTTCCATCAGTTCGCAAAGTTCTACGTACGGCGGCAAGATGCCAGATGAGTTTCGAAAGCAGTGGATGGGAGCGGGGTAAATATGGCGGTACGTAACGAACTGTTGCCCGTTTCTGTTCTCGAAAGGAAGAGAGAGAGAGAAAGAGAGAGAGAGAGAGAGAGAGAAAGAGAGAGTGTGGATAATATCGTGGAGTAACGCGATTAGGGAAGTAAAGATTTGCTTTTCTCGTAAACAACAAACACCGTTTGAGATCTTCTTATTATATGTACATAAGAGTTTCATCTTATAAGTTATAATAAAGAAATTGTTGACGTGTTAAAATCAACATTAATTTGTACATTAGGATAAACTTATTATCAACTCCGTTGTCTACACAAATCGATCGTCTAAAATTCTTTTCGTTCCTTTCTTTCCTTTCGTTTTTTCTTCTTTTTCTTCTTCTTCTTTTCTTTTTTATTTATTTATTTATTTTCTTTTTATTTTATTTTTTTATTGTTACTCCTATCATAACATTTCATTTGGAGATCATTCTTTTTCTCTTTCTCTCATTGAACTCATCTTTAAATCTCTTACGTTAATTATAACGAAATTATCGGTGAGATAATATCGATATTAATTTCAACGTTGATATAGTTTTATCTATCAATCAATTTTCCAAATACTTCTTCACTTCTTTCTTTCCTTCTTTAATATTTTTTTTTTTCATTTTTCTCTTCTTTTTCTTTTCTTATTTATCTTTCTTATTCTTACTACACAGCCTTAGACCGTATTCTCTACCATAAAGAGCATCTATTAAAATCTCTTGTAAGTTATAACGAAATTGTCGATGCGTTAATATCGACATTGATTTCAAAATGGATAAACTTTTATCGACGACGTTGTAACAATCGATTTTCTAAATTCTTTTTGTTTCTCTTTCTCTCTCTCTCTCTCTCTCTCTCTCTCTCTCTCTCTCTCTCTTTCGTTCCTCTTATTTTGATCGATTCGAGTCGAGTCAATTCGCACAGTATTACCCGGAAAATGTGGAGAAAGAGAAAAAAGAGAGGGAAAAAAGTAGAAAGAAAAGGAAGAAAAGAAAAAAAAATAAGAGAATTCGGAAATTGCGGTCCAACTTATAGGGGGAGGGATAGGAGGAGAAGGAGGAGGAGGAGGAGAGTATTGAGGGAGTGGGATGGGGTGGGACGATGGGAGGATGATAGGAACCAGAGGCTTGGGGGAACGGCGTTACTCGACGAAGATGTGGAATGGGAAAAGGCGTGGAACCGGGTTACGGGGTTTTTTAATAAAATCAGACGGTCGGCGAGGCGTGTCAAATGGAAATATGCACGTTCGGTCGAGGGATTTTGCAGCGGCTGAGAGGAGGAAGGGTAGGTGTGGGAGGGAGGAGGGGAGATGGAAGAGGGAAAAGGAGAGAAGACCTTCCCGTTTGTAAAACGGAGGGCGCGACTCGATAACGATGGAATTCATCCACCCCAAAGAGAGAGAGAGAGGGAGAGAGAGAGAGAGAGAGAGAGAGAGAGAGAAAGAAAGACGATTTCGCACAGTGGATGATGAGAAAAATTTTTTCCTTTATTCTTTCCATCCGCCTGAACCTGTATCGTAATCAAGGAAGCGCGGGAGGTGGATTAGCGATTCGATATCTCGCGCGCGAGATTTTCCAACCCGAGACCGTCGGAGGAAAAAAAAAAAGATTTAACGCTAGCTCCTGCTCGATGTGCTCTTGGTCAAAAAAAAAAAAAAAAAAAAAAAAGAAAATAAAAACAAAAAAGGAAGAAAAATAGGTAAAGAAGATGAAGAAGAAGAAGAAGAAAGGAAATAAAATAAATGAATGAATGAATGAATAAAGAAAAAGGATAGTGAATAAATATATAAATACGAAGATAAAGAGATGTGAAAAAATAAAAAAGGTTAAATTCTCTCGCAATTCTTTCGCAATGTAATTAAATTAATTCGAGGATATTCGAATTGATCTTTTGCTTATTTATTTTCGCTCGTCGAAAGTGACGTTCTTATCGCATCATCGATTATCACTTATCAGGTCTAATAACACCAAGATAATGATTTACAACAATGGAAAAAATTTTAATAAGAGAAACTATTCATATATATATATATAATATATATATATATTATATATATCGAAGGAATATAAATTAATTTATTTATAAAGTCATCGAATAATAGGATAATTATCGCATTAATAATTCGAAATCGATAGACGAGGATGAAGATATCCATAGGAAATATTTGCAAAAGATACGACACGGATGTATCTAATCAATTTTAACTTTACACATGTCATCGTATGGTGAAATAATAATTATCGTGTGATGGAAAAAAAAAAAAAAGAAAAAAAAAAAAAAAAAAGAAAAAATAAACTATAAATAAGTATCGTGAAACGAAGATCTTCAATGTGGTAAAATTTATGAATGAGAGCCTGAGAGAGAGAGAGAGAGAGAGAGAGAGAGAGAGAGAGAGAGAGAGGGAGAGAGAGAGAGAGAGAGAAGGAGAGAAAAGAACGAGAAAAAAATGATAAAAAAAAGAAAAAGAAAAAAGAAAGAAGAAAAAGAAAACAGGAATAAAAAATCGAAAAAAAAAGAACAGGAATATAAATATAAAATTATTTTGCAAATTAATATTACCTTTGAGTAAAGTTATGAGTCAGAGATAAAAAATTGTCAATGGATTTTATCAACGGAGTCGTGGATGGAGGGGGAGGGAGAAATCGAGAATAAAGAGGTGGGTAGACGTAGAGCAAGGGAAAAGGGTTGGAAAGAAGAGGGGAAAAATTTGTAAGAAAAATGAGAAAGAGATCGCTTAGCTCGTTTCGCGGCCAAGTTTTGTTGATGGCGTGCACTCGAGGTCATTCTTTTTCCTGACGGACGAAGGTACACCGCCGCGTGATACCAACCATTCCGTGGTTGGCAAAGTGTGCCGCACGGTGAAACCGTGCGGAGTATACGTTCGAAGTCGATAAAGGTGACAAATGCGCACGGAGTTTATATGTAGTACGTCGGACGGGGTCGCTCGTGCCTTGAAACGTTGGTGTCGAAGTTACGCGCGCGTACACTTATGGCCTGCCATTCGTTTTACGAGGCTTCTTATCGCTCCTCTGCCAGACCATAAACGCATCTCCCTTGTATACGAACCAGTATCGCGACGCGTTCTACTATCATCTTGCTTCACTCTCTTACGTGACTCTTTTCTTTCTTTCTTTATTTCTTTCTTTCTTTCTTTCTTTCTTTTTTATTGGTTTCTCTTTTTATTTATTTATTTTTTTTCTTTTCTTTTCTATTTTTTTTTTCTTCCCCCTTTATCTATACCTCCTATAAGCGCCTCTCACTCATTCTCTTCCCTCATTTTTTTTTTTTTTTTTTTTGATTTATTGTTTCTTCCTTTTCTTGTTTTCTTTCTTTTATTTGTTATTTTTTATTTGTTTGTTCGTTTCTGTTCTTTTTTTTTTTTCTTTCTTTCTTTCTTTCTTTCTTTCTATATTAACGTCATAGAAGGAGAGAGAGGGAAGAAGAGGATAATTATTTTTATCGTACATATTCTTTACATATGTTAAATCAATGTGCGGGGGATATTAAATAATTAATTACGATAGTAATATGGACATTTGAAATAGTTTTACGAAATTGAATGCGAATTGACAAATAGAAATATTATTCAAGTTTTATATATTATATAATATAGAAATATATAAATAATGTATTCCATCGGCACTAATGTTTCAATGATGATCGAAGAAAAAAATCCATTTAAAGGGAAATGATATATCGAGGATATTATTATTCGATATACGAAAAGG
This sequence comes from Vespa velutina, assembly GCF_912470025.1. NCBI lineage: Eukaryota > Metazoa > Arthropoda > Insecta > Hymenoptera > Vespidae > Vespa > Vespa velutina. Next base: position 17,433,239 of record NC_062188.1, on the reverse strand, counting down.
ACGTTAGCGTTAACGCAATTAATGTTTCCTGAATAGATAGAGAAGCACGTCGTTTATATTTTATATCCACAGTGTATATAAATCATTAATTCAGTGCAACAGGCAATTCACATTAACGTCCTTTCTTAGCTTCTTCATTTGATTAACACTTTTCGTTTCTATTTCGCATTGGGATCATTCATACGTGGATATTCTATCGAGTTCTTTCTCTTCTCGAGAAGAGAAAAGAGGAAGATAGTTTATTCGCAACAGAAAAAAAATAATGGGCGAGAGAGAGAGAGAGAGAGAGAGAGAGAGAGAGAGAGAGAGAGAGAGAGAGATAAAAAAAGATGAGAGAGAAAGAGCTACTAGCAGTCTCCGTCGTCTTGTTCGGAGAAAGAGAAAAATAGGGGTGAAAAAGACAGAGAGCGAGAGAGAGAGTGTATGTGTGTAGTCTGTCGTCTTGTATATCTACCCTCGTACGGTAGAAATTTTGCTACGGGGGTGATCTTCTGCGGGGGATGGCCAGCCCCGTCTCCGCTTTAAACCTGATTGGATGCAGAGTTATCTCGCGCTGCGTTACTTCCGGATGATTGGTCGCTGCGGTCGTCATGACTACCTCACCGCCGCTCTGCCGCCACCCACGTGGGGCGTCCTGCCACCTACCCCCTCCCCCTCCCTCTCGCCTCCCACACCCTTCTCGTCTCACACCCCCTTTCCTTCGAGCAACCCCCGCACCCCCTCACGCCATGAGAACGCCGACACCGACGCCGCCAGTCGAGCCATCCCTTCGACGCCGTTTTCGTTCTCTTTCTCTTTCTCACCCATTTCCCTCTCTCTCTCTCTCTCTCTCTCTCTCTCTCTCTCTATCTCTCTCTCTTTCCTTCTTTCTCTCGTTCTCGCTTGAACGACACTCTCGGCCCTGACCATCGGGAGAGCTCCGACGATCACCGCTCGAAAAATCGCACCATCGATAATTCCCCCTTCGTACTACGAGTGTTGGGTTATTCAGAAAAGTAGTTTGTCCGTAGTCGTCGTCTACGTCGACGTGTCGTTGATTATTTATTTCAAGAATTTTTTTAATCTCACAATCATCGTAACAGAATTTAATATCACGTAGATATTAAATTGCATGTTCGTTATCTCTAAAGAATAATTTATTAAAACGCGAGTTCCCGTTCGTACTACGAATTAATATTTTTTTCTTTTTTTTTTTCTTTTTTTTTTTTTTCTTTCTTTCTTTTTTTTTGCACCAGAAATATCGTAACTTTTGTTACGTACACAAAGAAAGAAAAAAAAAAAAAAGGAAAAAAAAAAAAGAAGAAACAAAATAATTCATTAAAACAAGCCGTATTTCGATTATTTGTTTTTGTCGAGATAAATATTATAATTCGTTCGTAATCGTCGTCGACTTGTCGTTGATCATACATTTCAAAAATACTTTTAATCTCACAATTATCGTAATAAAATATTTAATATCACATAGATAATGTTACATGTTTCTTATCTAAAGAATAATTTATTAAAACGAGTGTATACCTTCGTACCGCTATCGTTCGGTTTATCAAGGAAAAATAATTTTTTTTCCTTTTTGTTGTACATTTAACATTGATTATTTATTACTAAAATTCTAAAATTAATTATCGTTACAATAGAATTTTTCTCACATGGAGAAATATTATTTCGTAAAGAATAATTATTGAAAAATTATTGAATATAATTTGTATACAATAGTAATTATATATTTTAACAATATGTAAATTATACAAATTGTTTAAACTCATATACGTCATTATTGATTCACGCTTAAAGTACATTTAAATCGCGTTATAATCAAGTTTACGTTGATGTTTGAAACTTTTCACACAGGGTAATTCGTAAAAGGTAGATTTGTGTATTGAGAGCAGGAGTCCGAGTGGAATCAATTAGAAGACATCGAAATTCCAATTGAAAACTTGAAAGTCGAGCTCGGTTGCGATTCCGTAGCAATGGTAGGACTTTTATCGGTTTCGTTTCCATCCTCTCTTCCTC
>NC_062188.1:17418729-17428729 GCF_912470025.1 Vespa velutina | reverse complement strand
GCGCGATGGGCGTGACCCGTTACTATTCCGTGTCAGTGGGCTTTCAATGGGTATAGTTGCCTCTTATTTTTCCTCTTGGTTCTCCTAGCTCTCGTTTTCGATTCGTGAGAGAAAGATGGACGATGAAGACATCGACTTTTGTTCGATTCGTTTCGGCCTGCTGTCGAATGTGTTGTCCATATCGTTCTCTCTCGCATAAGTTCCTCCTCTCTATCTCTCTAATGTTTCCTTTCTCGATATTTTAACGTATATAATATACGTACATATATATATATATATATATATATATATATATATATATATATATATATATATATATATATTACACTTGGATACATAGTGCTAGTATTATATTATAGTTCGAAATTGGTCGGGAACTTGTTTGCGAGGTCATGCCTCGTTTTCCTTCGCGTCAATTCGTGGCGCGTGTTATAAGTCTAACCAACGACTACGACGAATGTTCATTGTTCGAAAATATTAGATCTATCTTTATCTAGTACGCGAGTGTACGTGTGTATGCGTATACGTGTGTGTGTGTATATGTATGTGTGTGTGCAAGAAAGAGAATGAAAGAAAGAGAGAGAGAGAGAGAGAGAGAGAGAGATTGGAACGAATTGACCTTCATCGTACACACGCTCTAACAAGCACAGATCGATTGCTTATCTTCAGGATATTATTTTGTATGACAATAATTCTTATAATATCAGTATAAGTATACTAAGTACATACTTAATTATTATTATTTAAATATTTAATATTTATTACAATCACATAATTATATATTTTAATAAATTAATTTAATATCTGATTAATGTTTATCTTATATTTAAATATATATATATATATATATATAATAGTAAATGTATAAAAGGTTTTATTATAAAATTTTTGTAACATATTATACATACCTATGAAATATTTATTAATATATTTTATTTAGATGATTATTATATGCGTACGTTTATGTATGTATTAAATGAAATGACGTATGTTAAATAGATACATGAGTATTAAACGAGATCGATAATTATAGGAGTCAAACGTAAGATAGAAAAAAAAAAAAATGTAAATAAATATATAGATGAATTCGTTCGTATCTTATACTTATGTATATTCTTACCACGGAATGTTATTGCTTGTATAGGAATTACACGGAAACGGTGAGAAGGTCATCTGAGATAGGTCGTCATCTTCAGTTGACACGTAAATTCCGAAGGAAACGCACACGTCGCCTCTCTTCTGCGTGAAAGAACGATTATTTTTGTGAAATATTAATCCTCTCTCCTTCTCTCTCTTTCAAAAAACTTTCAAGAGCCTTTTTTCCTCTCGTGTTGACCGATGAAAGAAAAAGACAGAAAGACAGAAAGAAAGGGAGAGAGAGAGAGAGAGAGAAAGAGAACGAGCGTGCAAATACGTAGATAATTCACGGAAGTGCGTGCAAGAAGAGGAACGAAAATTTTCAACATGATTGGCGATTCCTTTCGGAGGACAGTCAACTTGGTTGGTTGTTTGCCTTCTTGAGGATCTTCTTTCCATTATGGAAACAATCTTTGTCGATCTCAATATCGATCGTTTGATCGGAAAAATGTAAAAATGTGAGGTATTTAAATAATTATATTTATTATATATCTTATATATCTTATTGTGAATTTTCTTTTGTTTCTTTTTTTTTATTTATTAATTTATTTATTTTTTATTCTTTCATTCTTTTTATATTGTTTATATTTTTTCATTTTTGATACATATTTTATTAAAATGTTTATTATATCGACATTTTGTGTATCTTAGATAAACGAATGTACGTGTAAATTTTTATATCTTTGAAAATACTCGAGTATATAATATCTTTTTTCTTTTTCATCAACTCTGCGTTCGTATTACCAGAAAGAATTTTATAATGATTTCTTCTTGAAATTTTTATTATCCAATTGTTAAACGAAAAATAATCGACAATTTACTTTTTAATCAGATACGATGATCTGATGCATCGAGATTGATTTTTTTTTCTTTTTTTCACGGAGAGAAAGTTTCTCTCAATTACTGCAATTTTTATTGCAATCGATCAAAATTATTAAAAATTATTTTATTATATTCTTTACTATATAAGACGCGCATATAATATATCCATATCATAGAAAAGAAAAAAAAACATAGATATTGATATACGCATATTATAAATATAAACATAAATATAAATTATATGGCATATCATACACATGAAAATAAATTAATTCATCATAATTATCTTAATTAATATATTGAATATAATTGACAAATATTTTTATTAATAGATATCAATGAAAATATTAATACAAATTTGATCGAACTTTTGTATTTACTTCTTTATATTTTCTTTTTTTCTTTTATCACTTAAAATACTATAAAGATTGACATAAACGTAACGTAATATAACATAAGCTTATAGCATCATTAATATACATACCTGCGTAATAGATCAATACATAATAATAGGATATATGTATATTGTAAACACGATCGTAAACATAGTTACATGCATATTGTAAATACGAACATAAACGTAATAGTATGCATATCATACACGTAAGAAGTATAATATCAATCGATATTATTATCAATTTTTTCGTTATCAAATAACGAAAAAAAAAAAAAAAGAAGAAATTTACAATTAATCTCGCCTGATTTTTCTTTATAATTTAAAATATTATAATACCGTGGCATTATATATTTATTTCTTTACTTTTTGGCTACGTGCGAGACTATAATGAAAATATTTCGCGGTATTCGGTTTCGCGCGTGCGTGCTGAGTCAGGAACTCGATCATCGATCACTTATTGTTAGCGACCGAACACACTTTGGATCGTGACTGCACTTATTTGCCTCGACACCCTTTTCGCCTTTCGCACTTTTATCGTTTTACTTGACAAGTCGCGCTCCTGCTGCACGCCGGATCAACGTTTTCGATTTCAGTCGGCACGGCCCACGCTTATTCTAGAGGGAGAAATGCCTTACGAAACGCCTTAGGGATATCTATTAATAGATCCTGATCCATGCACACCGTCGATCTCGTTCTCCTTTCTCGAAGAAGAAGAAGAAGAAGAAGAAATAAAAATTTAACTTCTTTCATACATATATAAATATATTATAAAATAATATTGATATAGAAATAAAATACATATATAGTATATATACAAACATATATAATATATATATCATTATATTCATATATCATATATATATATATATATATGAATATAATGAATATATTAATACTTGTAATACGGATAATAATTTGATACGTGAACAATTTAAATTTGTCAAAATTGTATTTTTAATAATATACGATTGAAGAACAGATAAGACGAATTAAACATTGACGAATAATTAATTACTAATATAATTATTTTAATTATATTATTGATATAATTAAAAATTAAATAATTACTTAATTAAATAAGTAAATAAAAGTTCCTTTCGATTAATCAATTAATTAATTAATCAATCAATTAATTAATTAATTAATTGAAACACGTTGACAAAATTTTACGCGTTTAAAGTATCTTTCTGGACCACCCAGAAAGGGTAATATTACTCCATGAACCCATAAAGGGGGGGATTCGTATACCTCGAGCGAAAGAATGGAGAGGGAGGCGATCACTCGCGAGGACGTGATGGTTCCTAGATGTTCCCTCAGGAAAGACGTTTACGTTAGCAAGTATAAAATGACCTGATCGGTCATATGCCGAAGAGTGACTATATGGATATCTTATAACGACGAACGACGCTCGGAAAGATCAACGACAGATGACGGACGATGGGAAATGGACCACCGTCGAAGCTTACGATAGAATCCTATCGAAAACATACGTTGTGTGAATCTGCGTTTGTGTTTGTTTATTTGTGTGTGTGTGTGTGTGTGTAGGTCGATATATATATATATATATATATATATATGTCTATTTACTTCGATAATATATAGTATAGATACTCGAGAGAAGAAAGACAAAAAAAAAAAAATACTTCCCACGATTTTCATCTTACGCGAATTCCTTCTCTTTCTCCTTCCCCTCCTCTTCCTCTTCCTCTAACTTTAGACTTTCGTCTAAATCGTTAACCTCGAAGTTGAAACTCGTGGAAAAAATGAAAAGGAGGAGAAAGAAAACGCGTCAGTTGTTCGACGATAGCTCGATAAACTTCGAGATATTCGAGATATTCCATGTAGATCGAATAAAATTGTCTTGATATTAGACCATTTTTTTCTTTTGCTTCTGTTTTTTTTTTTTTTTGTTTTTTTTTTGTTGCTCGAACAACGAGCACAGGCAATACTTAAACTATACATTTCGAAACGATACGAGATATCATTTGCTATAAAGGATAAAACTATTAAACCATTCTTATTAGGATATTAAACATATCGTATAATTTATTTTCGATAATATAAATTATTATCTCATTTATTGTCGTAAATTTTAGAACTTTAGAACTTTTTTCTTTCACTCCAATCTTTCTCTCTCTCTCTCTCTCTCTCTCTATATATATATATATATATATATATATGATAAAATTCGATAAATTCGTGTTATTATTTAGATATTATCAAATATTATCATATTAATTGCATAAACATATAAATTTCTTTTTTACCATATAGAAAATTACTAAATAATTAATTAACAAAATATTATTATAAATCTATACGGAAATCGTATAGAATTATTTTTTAATTTGTCTGTCTCTCTCTCTCTCTCTCTTTCTCTCTCTCTCTCTCTGTATCTCTCTGTCTCTGAATTAATAAGATCGTAAACGTCAAGAAACAATTAAGAACAAAATCGCATTTAACACGATTATATTCAAAGTATAATGTCATGGCGTTTTGTCGATTCAGATAAAAACAAGAAAGAGAGAGAGAGAGAGAGAGAGAGAAAGAGAGAACAAGTCAAAGAAAGAATGAATGAAAGAAATAAAAGAAAAAAAAGAAGGGTGGATGAAAGGAAGGATGGAAGGAAGGAAGGAAGGTAGGAAGGTCTTCCTTTAATTACGTAGCCGCTTGCAGTCGCTTTTCTCAGGCGGCATTCGGACGAAATTGCATCAGGATGCGCTTCCATCGTTTTTTATAAAACGAAATAGGACACCGTTGGATATCGTTTGAAGCCCTTCTCGCTCGCGAAATTACGCGTTTCGTAACGAGACGAACAAGAAGAAGAAGAAGAAGAAGAAGAAGAGGAAGAAGAATAAGGAGAAATAAAAGTAAAAATAATAAGAAGAAGAAGAAGAAACGGAGAAAGAAGAAAAAAAGTGAAAGAAAAGAAGGTGAAGATGAAGAAAAAAGAAGAAGACGTGGAGGAGGAGGAGGAGAAGGAGGAGGAGGAAAAAGTACAAGGCCATCATCCTATACAGGGATGACAAAACTCCCTCTAACATCATCCCTCGAGCATCATCCCTTTCTCGTTCACGTGTTTGCCTTACCACGTTACAACCACGAGCTACGACACGGTACTTTGAAGTGTCGCATCTGCGGTTACCCAAGAACACCTCTCGGTGAGTAGGTAGTACTGTCTCTCTCTCTTTCTCTCTCTCTTTCTCTCTCTCTCTCTCTTTACTATCGTAGAACGTGCATGGATGGAACTACACGTAAGTACTTCGTAGGTACTTAATCCCTTCGCACGCTGCGAAGGGTACGAACAGTCTCTACTTTGTATATCATCTCTACTCTCGCTACACCTTTCTCTCTCTTTCTCTCTCTCTCTCTCTCTCTCTCTATACATATATATATATATATGTGTATGTGTGTATGTATATGTGTGTGTGTGTGTGTGTGTGTATGTATGTATATCTTTATATCTCTTTCTTTTTTCTCTTCTCTTTCTGTATTCAGTAACGCGATTTCGAGTGGAGCTTGGATTTTAAATCCCGGACTCATCCATTCAAAGGAGTCCTCTCGACCCCCGTATATAACTATACTACATATATATATATATATATATATATATATATATATATATATATATCTTTCTCTCTTGCACCCTCTCATACATTTCTTTCTTTATTCCTTTCTTTATTTCTTTCTCTTCTGACGCGTATTTCGGTAGGGAGGAAGGTGATGCGTGATCCAAAAGCAAGGTGCGCATGATCATTGGCGGGGTACTTTCTTTAAAAATTTTTCTTCACTGAATACGCACATATATCAAAATGAATATTATTAAATATTTATTTTTCATTTTGTCAGTATAAATTGTATATTTCTTTTCATGAAAACAACGGATATTATTTAGAATAAAATGGACAAATATTTAGATCTGAAAAATACCTAATGATTTATATCGATAATTGCTATATTAATTGTTATATTTTAAATAGGATTATATATTATCTCTCTATGAATGTTTAAATGTCGACGCCTATGTTCCATAGTCCATGTCAAACTCCTTCTACTTGTACGCTTATTCATTATTATTATTACGTTATCCACGAGCTTAAGAATCGTCCCGTGAAGAGGTAAGGGAAGGGTACCTCAAAAGAAACGGTACGAGCGTGTCGGTAATATGAGGGTGAGAGGGGGTGGATTTATAACGCTTGGAAAAAAAATGGAAAGAAAGGGAGTAAAAGAGAGAGAGAGAGAGAGAAAGAGTGCAGGGGTACTCGATTTTAATCCCCCGCAATCCCACGCAACCTTTTTTCATCTTCTGTCCTGGTTTTTCTTGAATTTTGTCCCTTCCTTCCCTCTTTCTTTCTCATTCTTGTGACGTTTTTACCGACTCTCGAAACTGATCCCAACAACAGACGGACAGACAGAAAGAGAGACAGAGAGAGAGAGAGAGAGAGAGAGAGAGAGAGAGAAAGAAAGATCTCCAAAGCAAAAGTTTTCATTGTGATTTTCTCCACCCTCGTTGGTGCAAGCACGTCGTGAGTTTCGAGTTTTCAGTTCAATGTGGGAAAACTCAAGGATCATGCTCGGATTTCGTTCGGAAGAATTCGACGACCCTTCGATCCTACTCTATCGCCATCGATTTCTCTATTACAAAACAGATACATAGACGGAACTTTTGGTAGTTTGACTTTTCTACTACATTTGTTTGATTTTGAAGCATTTACAACTAACGTTTTGCTCGTAACAGGATGATATGACGGTGTCATATAATTTTCTTTTTTTTTCCATTTTCATTTTATTTCGTTTATTTCGATAACATTAATATTACATTATTACAAAATATCATTGATATTAAATATTAATATTAAATATATAATATTAATATAATGTTAATATTAAAGTAATAATTAACGTACTATTGATAATATGAATTGATAGATTAATATACATAGGTATGAACAATGACAATTATGTTTTTGTATTTGTAATAATTTGTTACAGTGTAAATTGTAATGTTAAGAAATATTTTATTATCTTTATCACGAGCGACTATAGTTGCTCGTCACGAAATCTTTCTCACGTAATACGGTCAGCTAAAGTCACTCGCAAAGAAAATCACTGAAGAAAAATCGGATTAAGAAAGAAATCTCCTGATTGGTTGAATTGTGACCTATCAGACACGACAGCCTTTTCTACAAGAGCGGTCAAACGACGATAGCAAAAGGATTATTATATTATTAGTATTACTATAACGATGAAAATTTTGTAATAATATTAATCGTTGTAGCTCTAATAGCCACTGGATACAATAATGTTGTCGAAGCATTTTAATTTTAATTTTTTCTACTTTTTTTTTCTCTTTTTTTCTTTTTTTTTTTTTTTTCATTTCGTTATTCGAGTCGCTCGCTTGCCAAATCGATTAATAAAAAGAAAGCAAAGAAATGTGACGAAATAATATAAATCGCTTTTTTAAAATTCTCTTTAAAATATAAATCCAAATGAACATTGTAAAACGTATAAAGTCCTTGCTGTTGCATTTGAATTGCATCATTGCAACGATTTACATACATCGAAGAATGGAGTCAATCAGATTCGCCTCTGAAATAAATTATTGTTAATTCGATGATCAAAAAGAATTTTGTCATTTAATGATATTTTATATAACGAAAATTATAAAAATTTATTATGAATATAAAAAGTGAGGACGTTCCGTCGAGTGTTTCCGACGATTAAATTTAAAAAAGAAAAATTCTGTTAAGTGAAATTAATCGATTTGACTTGTGAACGGCTCGTTTACGTTTACACAAAAATATTCGTAATGAATATTGATTAAATAGTTATCGTATAAAAAAATTGATAAAATTTCTTCAAGTAGTTGTAGCTGACGATTATTAAAAGATATTCTTCAACATTTCTCCTTTCTTTTTCTTTTCTTTATTTATTTATTTATTTTTTATTTTATTTTTATTTATACGATCGCCACAAAGAACAAGGATATATTTTAACGTAAAACGTAATTTAGTGTTTTTTTTTTTTTTTTCTTTTTGTGAACAATTCCGATAGGTTCATAGATGGAAGTATATGAGGAAAAAATGTCAACGTTCATCTTACATTGGTGGTGGGTTAGGGTAATAGATTATCCAAAAGGTACAAGGCGTATTTGAAATTCGCGTGGAAGGGTCTCTCGTGAAAAGCATCTGGACGAAAGTGACAAGGGGCTTTGTTGTGTTCGCATAGTTCACATTTCGTCGGTGCATTTTCGGACCTCGTTTCTGACCAGGAACATGATTAGTGCGAACACACTTGACCTAGTCGACCTATTGTCGTAAGCAAAGGGGAGAAAGAGAAAGAGAGAGAGAGAGAGAGAGAGAGAGAAATACTATTATATCGATACCATGTACACGTAGAGATCCATTATTTGATGTCCCTCTTCGACTCTATGGGTCACATCGTCGTGTGCATCCTCCTCTTTTATTACAAATTTTCTACAATAAGATTGAACGTTATAAGAGATATAATAGATAGGTAAGTAAGTATCTACGTCGATTGTACGTGATTTATCGATTTGAAGGAAGGATGGTTTAATATTGAAAAAGGAAAAAAAAAGAAAAGAAAATTTGTTAATCGTTGTAACATAACGATTCATTCACTGGAGTACCCATTATCATTATTTCTCAAATTAATTTAATAAATTAGATCGTACGATCGAACGATCCCTCTGGCATTCATATGATTGTTCAAATGATTACAATACTGATATTAATTGGGATATATTTACGTTAAGTAGATGCGATCTTTTTCTGATAAAAAATTTATTATAGATAAATTAGATATTATTTGTTAGATTAAATTCATTATTTATCGAATTATTTTAATAAATCGTATTAGAAGATTTCACGAAGAGTTCTCTATTTTGTCTTTGAAATTACTATCAATGATTACGAATATTAAATTCGACGCGTAAATATATTTATATTAAATAAACATAAGATTTGCCTGTTTGCGTGCTTGTCTTTTTTTTGTGATCGATGACAAATATACACGAACGCAAGAAAGAGCAAGTTGGACGTGAATTAAAACGAAACAGAAAAAAAAGAAGGAATTTCCTAGAATTACTCTAAATCAACAACAACAATAATAATAATAATAATAATAATAATAAAGCGAGATTAATCAACAAGGTATTCAATTTATCTACGATCTATCTAATCTATAAATATCATCATTTTCGTTGCGTAAACTATTCCCATCGTTAAAAACTCAAGCAATATCTTATGCCATGGATTTTGATCTATATCCATGAAACAAACGTTCCGTCCATTCTCATAAATTTACAAGAGTAATATCCAGAGCCAGAAGATTCGTACGCATTTGTATATGTAGATAGGTAGATAGGTACTTACTTAGATAGCTATAGTCGAGCGATTAGGTACTCGCTCGGTAAACTTTACGTTTCATTGGTCGGGCACGGTGTCCATCATATAAAGAGAGTCGCGTTGGCCCGCGAGAAAGGAGATGGAGGAGAACGAGGACGAGGACGAGGACGAGGATGAGGATGAGGATGAGTACGATGAGTAGAATGAGGAGGAGGAGGAGGGGAAGAGAGAGAGAGAGAGAGAGAGAGAGAGAGAGAGAGAGAGAAGAGGTGAACGC